>NC_066538.1:977425-1049925 GCF_024679095.1 Eriocheir sinensis
AAAAAAATCCCTTCCTTTCTATTTCTTGTATTTTTTTTTCTATAATTCAACGGTGCATCATGTATATCCTTTTCCTCATTAAGTATAAATATCACGTACAGTTTTGCCTTTAATCAACTTTTACTTTTCTTAACATCTCTCTAACTCTTCTTAATTTCACGTTTTTCTCTATATTTCAATGCTAGGTTATATATGTTTTCTTTTCCTCAAGTATAAATATCACACACAGTTTTGCCTTTAATCAACTTTTACTTTTTCTTAACATCTCTCTAACTCTTCTTAATTTCACGTTTTTCTCTATATTTCGATGCTAGGTTAAATATGTATTCTTTTCCTCATTAAGAATAAATATCACACACAGTTTTGCCTTTAATCAACTTTTACTTTTTCTTAACATCTCTCTAACTCTTCTTAATTTCACGTTTTTCTCTATATTTCAAGGCAAGGTTAAATATGTATTCTTTTCCTCATTAAGAATAAATATCACACACAGTTTTGCCTTTAATCAATTTCTACTCTTTCTTAACATCTCTCTAACTCTTCCCAATTCCACGTTTTTCTCTATATTTCAAGGCAAGGTTAAAAATGTATTCTTTTCCTCATTAAGAATAAATATCACACACAGTTTTGCCTATAATCAGCTTTTACTTTTTCTTAACATCTCTCTAACTCTTCTTAATTTCACGTTTTTCTCTATATTTCAACGCTAGGTTATATATGTATTTTTTTTCCTCGTTACGTATACATATCACACACTGAAAACGCATTCATTCTCCTGTACGAGTCGTGACGTCCGGGTTAATTAATTTTACATTCTTATTTTCTTCTCTCTTGTCCCGGTACGACGAATTTGTGTGTGTGTGTGTGTGTGTGTGTGTGTGTGTGTGTGTGTGTGTGTGTGTGTGTGTGTGTGGTGGTGGTAGTAGTATTAGTAGTAGTAGTAGTAGTAGTAGTAGTAGAGGTAGTAGTAGAGGAAGTAGTAGTAGTAAAAACAATAATAATAATAATAATAATAATAATAATAATAATAATACCAATGTCATAACTCAGCTCCGGACCAAGAAAAACACACACACACACACACACACACACACACACACACACACACACACACACACTCTACATCCACTCATCATCATTAATTAATTTGTTTTGCTTCCTCGACATGCATGATTTAGCAACGCGCCCCGCCCCGCCCTGCCCCCCGCTAACTGTCTCGCAACTCGCGGCCACGGCACGGATGGGACGGGACGGGAATGGAAGGAAGATGGGAAGGGATGGGATGGGAAGGGAAAGTACGGTATGAAAGAGGAAAGGAATAGTACCATAGCGAAGAGAAGTAACATATGGTACAGTAAACGATGGAAAGGGAGGAAAGAGAGAGGGAAGGAAAGGGGAAAGGAAATTACAGTATGGAAAAGGAGAGTTAAGGTTGAAGAAGAAAAGAACTGGAAGGGAACAGAGGAAGATAAGCTGATAAAAGGTGAGACATGAAGAGCGAAGGAATTAAAAAAAGGAAGGAATGGGAAGGGAGAGGAAGAGACGCTGATAAAAGGTGAGACATGAAGAGCGAAGGAATTAAAAAAAGGAAGGAATGGGAAGGGAAGAGAGGAAGATAGCTAACAAAAGGTGAGAGGAGGAGGAAGAGGAGGAGGAGGAGGTAAAGAAGAGAAGATGAGGAATGAAAAAAGAAGAGAGCCAGAATTAAAAAGGAAGGAATAGGAAGGGAGGAGAGGAAGATAAGCTGATAAAAGGTTCGACATAAAGAACGAAGCAATTAAAAAGAGGAAGGAATGGGAAGGGATACGAAGGGAAAGACAAAGTAGCAAAATAAAGGGACAGGAAATAAACAGAAGCGAAGAGAAGGAGAGAAAAATGAAAGAGAGAAAGAGTAAACAGGAGAGAATGGAAAATACATATAAAAAAAGGAAATAAAGGAGAAGTTAAGTAAAGGAAAGACTATCTGAAGGTCGAGGGAGGGAGAGAAGGACAAGGAACAGGAAATAAACAGAGAGGAAGAGAAGGAGAGAAAAGGGAAAGAGAAAAAGAGTAAAGAGAAGGGAAAATACATATAAAAAAGGAAATAAAGGAGAAGTTAAGTAAAGGAGAGAGTATCTGAAGGCCGAGGGAGGGAGAGAAGGACAAGGAACAGGAAATAAACAGAGAGGAAGAGGAGAGAAAAGGAAAAGAGAGAAAGTAAAGAGAAGGGAAAATACATATAAAAAAAGGAAATAAAGGAGAAGTTAAGTAAAGGAGAGAGTATCTGAAGGCCGAGGGAGGGAGAGAAGGACAAGGAACAGGAAATAAACAGAGAGGAAGAGAAGGAGAGAAAAGGGAAAGAGAGAAAGAGTAAAGAGAAGGGAAAATACATATAAAAAAAGGAAATAAAGGAGAAGTTAAGTAAAGGAAAGAGTATCTGAAGGCCGAGGGAGGGAGAGAAGGGCATCACCATAACGGTATCATCAACAACATCCCAAGATCGTACCCTCCTGCCCCCTCGACCCCCCTTGTTAATGGTCTTTGTAATTTCCCCGAATAATATTAAATTTTGATGGCGAGGCAAACAAGAAGGAAGAGGAGGAGGAAAGGAAGAGGAGGAGGAGGAAAAGGAGGAGGAGGAGGAAGATGAGAGAAATGATAAAACGAAGTAAAATAATTAGAATAAGAACAAGAAATAAGAAGAAAGAAAAAGGATGATAATGAGGAGGAGAAGGAGGAGAAAAAAAAGACTAGGAGGAGAGGAAGGAGAAAACCGAAGTAAAAGAAAATAATTAAAATAAGAAGAAGAAAAAGAGGAACAAAGATGATAATGAGGAGGAAGAGAGGAAGAAGAAGAAGACAATGAAGAAAAAAATCACAAACGAGAGCAAGAATAAAGATTAGGAGGAAGAGAATAAGGAAAGAAGAAGAGATGAAAGAGGAGGAGGAGGAGGAGGAGGAGGAAGAAGAAGAAAAGAAGAAAATTACGAAAAAACAAACAAAAGATGACCAAAAATAAGATAAAGAAAACGAGAATAAGGAAAGAAAAGATAAACGAGGAGGAGGAGGAGGAGGAGGAGAAAGAAGAGAAGACGAGGAAAAAAAGAGAACCAGAATTAAGATAAAATGAAGAAAATGGGAAACGAAAAAGAGGAAATAAAAAGGAGGAAGAGGAAGAAGCAGAAGCAGAAGAAGAAGAAGAAGAAGAAGAAGATGAAGAAGAAATAAGATGAAGAACAAAAACATAAGAAGAAAAAGAAGAGCAAAAACAAAAGGAAGAAGCGGAAGAGGAGGAGGAGGAGGAGGAGGAGGAGGAGGCTAACAATATGGGTCTAATAACCTCCCCAACACGAAGCGGACCAATTTAAGCCACAACTAATTGCCATCATTAACCATTTGTCTCGTAAACCCCTTGTCGCAATCCTGAACCTCGCCTAATGGAATCGAATCGCCTCCGTGTGTGAGTGTGTGCGTGTGTGTGTGTGTGCCGCGGGAAATGAAAACAGGAGACAAGTGACCACTAATTAACACTAAACGAAGCCTAGTGTGTCGTTAAGTTCGTCTCATTTAACATTAACAATAAGATAACAAACAGTAACAAACGAGAAACTATAAAAAAAAAAATACGATAACAGGAGACAAGTGACCCCTAACTAACACTAAACGAAGCCCAGTTTGTCGTTAAGTCTGTCTTACTTCACATTACCAATAAGATAAACATCGGATAACAAACAATAACAAACGAGAAACTAACAAAAAAGTACGATAACAGGAGACAAGTGACCACTAACTAACATTAAACGAAGCCCAGTATGTCGTTATGTCCGTCTTACTTCACATTACCAATAAGATAAACATTGGATAACAAACAATAACAAACGAGAAACCAACAAAAAAAGTACGATAACAGGAGACAAGTGACCCCTAACTAACACTAAACAAAGCCTAGTATGTCGTTATGTCCGTCTTACTTAACATTACCAATAAGATAAACATCGGATAACAAACAATAACAAACGAGAAACTAACAAAAAAAGTACGATAACAGGAGACAAGTGACCCCTAACTAACACTAAACAAAGCCTAGTATGTCGTTATGTCCGTCTTACTTAACATTACCAATAAGATAAACATCGGATAACAAACAATAACAAAAGAGAAACTAACAAAAAATACGAGAACTAACCCTAAACAAGGCCAGGGTATCATTAGGCCTATTAAAATGCTTACTCTTTTTAAACATTATCAATAGAAGGTATATGGTCCGCCTGTTCACTCCAATATGTCGAGATTCTAATACTATTGATACGATTAACTCATTTTTGCGTCAGTATTTTTTCCCAGACTCATAAGATAAACATCGGATAACAAACAATAACACACTTAACCAAAAAGTACGATAACGGATATTGACCCTTTCTACACGAATCGCTCTCTCCTCCAATATGTCCATGCTATTACAACATTATCAATAAGATAAACATCATTTAACAAACAATAAATTTCCCAAGACTTATAAAAAAAATATATAAAAAACACAATTCATTAGGCCTATTAAAATGCTTACTCTTTTTACACATTATCAATAGAAGGTATGTGCCTCGCTGTCCACTTCAATATGTCGAGATTCTAATACTATTGACACGATTAACTCATTTTTGCGTCAGTATTTTTTCCCAGACTCATAAAAGAACATCACACTTAGCCAAACGGTCACGGATATTGCCCTTTCCGAATCGCTCTCTCCTCCAATATGATGCTATTACAACACTATCAATACGATAACTCATTTCTCTATCAGTAAATTTCCCAAGACTTATAAAAAAAAAAATATATAAAAAAACACAATTCTTAGCCAAATAGCCCTTTTTAAACATAACCAATACTTTTTATTTCGATATCTACTTCTACTTTAACACTACTGATACGATGAACTCTTTTTTCTCCATCACTAAATTTCCCCAGACTTATATATAAAAAAAAAAACCAATTCTTAGCCAAATAGCCCTTTTTAAACATTACCAATACTTTTTAATTTGATATCTACTTCTATACACTGCTACTCTAACACCACCAATACGATAACTCATTTCTCCATCAGTAAATTTCCCAAGACTCATAAAAAACATAATTCTTAGCCAAATAGCCCTTTTTAAACATCACCAATACTTTTTATTTCGATATCTACTTCTACTTTAACACTACTGATACGATGAACTATTTTTTCTCAATAAGTAAATTTCCCCAGACTTATAAAAAAACCCCACAATTCTTAGCCAAATAGCCCTTTTTAAACATTACCAATACTTTTTAATTCGATATCTACTTCTGTACACTACTTCTTTAACACCACCAATACGATGAACTCATTTCTCCATCAGTAAATTTCCCAAGACTCATAAAAAACATAATTCTTAGCCAAATAGCCCTTTTTAAACATTACCAATACTTTTTAATTCTATACTTACTTCTAATTTAACACCACCAATACGATGAACTCATTTCTCTATCAGTAAATTTCCCCAGACTCATAAAAAACATAATTCTTAGCCAAATAGCCCTTTTTAAACATTACCAATACTTTTTAATTCGATATCTACTTCTATACACAACTACTTTAACACTACCAATACGATGAACTCATTTCTCCATCAGTAAATTTCCCAAGACTCATAAAAAACATAATTCTTAGCCAAATAGCCCTTTTTAAACATTACCAATACTTTTTAATTCGATATCTACTTCTACTTTAACACTACTGATACGATGAACTCTTTTTTCTCCATCAGTAAATTTCCCCAGACTTATTAAAAAAAAAACACAATTCTTAGCCAAATAGCCTTTTTTAAACATCACCAATACTTTTTAATTCGATATCTACTTCTATACACTGCTACTCTAACACCACCGATACGATAACTCATTTTTCCATCAGTAAATTTCCGAAGACTCACAAAAAAACAATTCTGAGCCAAATAGCCGTTTTTAAACATTACCAATATTTTCTAATTCGATATCTACTTCTGTACACTACTTCTTTAACACCACCAATACGATAACTCATTTGTCCGCCAGTATATTTCCCATGACTCATAGAAAACCGTAATTCTTAGCCAAATAGCCGTTTTTAAACATCACCAATACTTTCTAATTCGATATCTACTTCTATACACTACTTCTTTAACATCACCAATACGATAACTCATTTGTCCGCCAGTATATTTCACCGCTCGTAAAAAGAACATCACGCTTAGCCAGATGGTCACGGATATTGCGCCTCTAACATTGCCGGCACGATTTACTCCACTAATACTCACGGTTATTACGCCTCCAGCATTGCCAGTGCGATTTACTTCAGTAATGCGCCGGGAAATGCATACGGACTCAGCACAGATATAACCCTTGCCTAATAGCTACAAATATTTTCACAAACAGCAATGCAAAATGGAGGATTGCTGACTCAATGTACTTTTTTTTTCTCTGGACATCAAAAACTTTCTCTTCGATCACAGTGTTCATATATATACTAGTACATCTTGAGTTTTGTATGGTGATTATACTTACTATCTAAACACCGATCCTCCGCTCAGCAACCCTAAAATTTATGTAACAATTAAAATACACAAAATACATAAGCCTACTGAGTGAAAGTGTAGAGATTCTGGTGAACTCTTGCATTAGGAAGTTGGACAGCATAGGGATGAAAGAGTGGAGATGCTGGTTAACTCTTTACCCTACAGTTTATATAACAATTAAAATACACAAAATACATAGAACTTACATAAGCCTACTGAGTGAAAGAGTAGAGATTCTGGTTAACTCTTGCATTAGGAAGTTGGACAGCCTAGGAAAGAAAGAGTAGAGATGCTGGTTAACTCTTGCATTAGGAAGTTGGACAGCCAAGGGATGAAAGAGTATAGATTCTGGTTAACTCTTGCATTAGGAAGTTGGACAGCCTAGGGATGAAAGAGTATAGATGCTGGTTAACTCTTGCATTAGGAAGTTGGACAGCCTGGGGATGAAAGAGTGGAGATGCTGGTTAACTCTTTACATAATTATAAGCATCAAAGGCCTAATTAAAGTTTACAAGCGCTGGAATCTCTAAAACAATCACCAACACAATATATATGCCTGTTACATTCAATATGGTGTTGGAATCTCTAAAACAATCACCAACACAATATATATGCCTGTTACATTCAATATGGTGTTGGAATCTCTAAAACAATCACCAACACAATATATATGCCTGTTACATTCAATATGGTGTTGGTATCTCTAAAACAATCACCAACACAATATATATGCCTGTTACATTCAATATGGTGTTGGTATCTCTAAAACAATCACACGATTTAATCACTTAATCATTCATACTTATTAATTATTATCATCATATTTACTTATTAATGATTTAACAGGATCTCTTATAAGCCGTAAGAGTATTTATAGACGCTGAAATCTCTCCAGTAACAGGATCTAATTATATATCAACCCTCGCGTCTAGGATTTAACAGCAATTTATAAGCACCAAAGGACCAGTAGTGTTTACAAGCACTGGGATTTCTAAAATATCACTAACGGAATCCAATCACTTATATTTATTCTCGCGTCTATGATCCAACAGCAATTTATAAGCATCAAAGGCCTGATTAAAATGTTTACAAGCGCCGGAATCTCTAAAACAATCATTAACACAATCTAATCGCATATTCAAACCCTATTTACTCTCGTGTCTGAATTTTAAAGGCATTATAAACATCAGATTCTAAATTAAAACCGTCCCGGATCCCTCGCGTCAACAGCAACACTATTTAATCCAGTATTCCCGCGTCACCGATTTAAAAAGCAATTCACAGAGATTCGGAACCTATTAAAGGCGTGATAAAAACGATTCGAATCTTTTACTACGTCCTCTCGAATACGATTTAATCCCTTATTCTCGCGCCACGGAATTAAAATTGACTATATAAGCATTTTTTTGCAGCAACACACGGTCTCTCTCTCTCTCTTTCTGTCTGTCTGTCTGTCTGTCTGTCTGTCTGTCTGTCTGTCTCTCTCTCTCTCTCTCTCTCTCTCTCTCTCTCTCATATCCCCCACCAAAGGCTCACGGGCTAATGCTACGGAGATGAGCACCGAGGCAATGCGCAACTATACCGTGTGCTCCATGTATATAGAAATAATACACTGCCCTTACTTACTTTCCTTGGTTTTTAATTACTCTATTCCTTGTCTGCCTAAGTTACTCCTAAGTCAGTCACCGGCGCTTGTTGTGTACAAATCTACGGTCACAGCAAGCCCGCATTCACATACCTAGCAAGTCTACGCAATCTGTTCTCCTTGCTAGTGAGATCTAAAACTTTCTTAAGCCTTTGAATAACATAGCAATTACTCCTTTCCATACTGCTACTACTACTACTACTACTGCTGCTACTGCTACTACTACTACTGTTACTGCGGCTACTACTACTGGGGCCCTTTCCTACTCTGCCTCTTCCTCTCTCCAGTTCCTCCATCTACCCCTCCATCTACTTTCTCTCCTCCTTCTCCTTTTTTTTCTGATGAAAGTGAGGTAGAAAGGAGAAAAATAAGACGAAGGGAGAGAAAGGAAGATGGACGAAAGAAAGGTGGAGGAAAGAGTAAGAAGAAAAACTAAAGGAGGGAGGGAAATCTCTTGTGTCCCAGCGGCGGAACACAGCGTTGCGGATGTATTGTTTGCGGGGAACTGAGTGTGAAAAGTGTTGTCCCTCGAGGGGGGGGTGAAACTGGGTTAAGGAAAGGAGAAAACTGTGTTGCTGGGCCTGGAAAGTGGGCGGAAAATTGAGTTGCAGGTCAAGAAGTGGGTGGAAAACTGTGTTGCTAGCCGTGATAAGGAAAAAATATGTGTTGATCTATTGCTGGCGTTGATGTGTTGCTTGTATCTGTTGTGTTGCTGACCCTGGAAAACTGTCTAAAAATTGTGTTACTAGACATGATAAAGGAAAAACTGTGTTGATCTTGTGTTGCTGAGTCTGAAAACGGTTGGAAATTGTGTTCCTGCCGTGATAAATTGTGTTGTTGTGTTGCTGGCTCTGAAAACTATAAAATTGTGTTGCTGAACCAAAAAAATGTTTAAGTGTTGCTCTTCGGCTTAGAAAGTATTGGAAAGTGTTGCCTGGCTTAAAAATTGTGTTGCTTTTGTGTTGCTGGCCGTGATAAAAGAAGAAATATGTGTTGCTCTTGTATTGCCTGCCCAGAAAAAAAACGGTCAGAAAATTGCTGTTATACTTCGGTTTTTATAGTGCTGAAAATTGAGTTGCCTGGCTTAAAAATTGTTGCTATTGAGTTGCTGGCAGTGATAAAAAGAGAAAAATGTGTTGCTGTTGTGTTTTTGGCCACGGGATTAAAATTGCTCCTCTACTTCGGCTTTTATAGTGTTGAAAATTGAGTTGCCTGGCTGAAAAACTGTTGCTAATGTGTTGCTGGGCGTGATAAAAGAACAAAAATGTGTTGCTTTGTATTGCCTGCCCAGAAAAACGGTCAGAAAATTGCTGTTATACTTTGGATTTTATAGTGTTGAAAATTGAGTTGCCTGGCTGAAAAAATGGTTGCTATTGTGTTGCTGGCAGTGATAATAGAGAAAAATGTGTTGCTGTTGTGTTTTTGGCCACGGGATTAAAATTGCTCCTCTACTTCGGCTTTTATAGTGTTGAAAATTGAGTTGCCTGGCTGAAAAATGGTTGCTATTGTGTTGCTGGCAGTGATAAAAGAGAAAAATGTGTTGCTGTTGTGTTCTTGGCCACGAAAAAGGGGTTTGAAATTGCTCTTCTTCTCCGGTTTATATAGTGTTGAAAAGTGTTGCCCGGGTGGAAAAACTGTGTTGTCTGGCAGAAAAATTGTGTTGCGAGCGAGCGGATTTTCTTTTTTTTATGGAGGGGGGAAGGGGGTTGAGTTGCAGTGTTGTTAGAGATGAACTTTTTGTGTGTCTGTGTGTGAGTTTGTGTTTAACTTTATAATTGTTGTGTTGCGACTGAGGAAAAATAATGAATGGGGCGAAAAAAAAAATCTGTACTTGTGTTGTTTTGTTTGGGAGAGAATAGAAAGTTGTGTTGGAATTTGCCGTTTTATTTTTGTTTAACTTCGACTTTTTTACTTTTGTGTTGTCAAATTTGTGTTGCGACTGGGAAGAAATAATATAAATGGGAAGGAAAAATCTGTAATTGTGTTGTTTGAGACAGAAGAAATAAAAAAAAGATGTCAGAATTTGCTTTTTTTATTTATTTTGTTTAACTTAAAATTTGTGTTGCCAAAATTGTGTTGCTTCGCTTATACTCTTGAAAATATATAAAAAAATAGAAAAACCTTGATCATAACTGAACCAAAGCAACACAAACTTAAGTGGTAAGGATAATTGTAATTGTGTTGTCAAAAGTGTGTTGCTTGACTAATACACTTGAAAAAAATAAAGAAACACTAACCAAAACAAAAAGAAAAACCTTGATTATAACTGAACCAAAGCAACACAAACTAAAATGGGAAGGAAAACTCTGTAATAGTGTTGCCAAAAGTGTGTTGCTTGACTAATACTCTTGAAAAAATAAAGAAACACAAACCAACACAAATAGAAAAACCTTGATTATAACTGGGCCAAAGCAACACAAACTGAAGTGAAGAGAAATCTGTAATTGTGTTGCCAAAATTGTGTTGCTCGACCTAAACACTCTTGAAAAAATAAAGAAACACAAACCAACAGAGTAAAAAACCTCGATTATTACTGAACCAAAGCAACACAAACTCAAGTGAGATGGGAAAATCTGTAATTGTGTTGCCAAATTGTGTTCCTTGACTTAAACTTCTCAAAATAAAGCAACACAAATAGAAAAACCTCGATAACTACTAAAAACAGGGGCAACACAAACCTAAAGAAGTTATATTCGAAATTTTGTTTACCTCCAAAATTGTGTTACCAAAATTTGTGTTGCAAGACCTATACACGCAATTCCTTTACTTACATATGGGTGTTTAACTTGAATACTGTGTTGCTAAAGTGTGTTGCTTGTCCCCTACACTCGAAAATAAAGCAAAACAAACCTAAAAAAAAACCACTAGCAATTCCTTTAGTGTTGCGAAAAGGGGAGATGGTGGAGGAATTTGATACAGACGAGAAAGCAACACGAAAGAAACACAAAACAGGGGAGGGAGGAAAAAGAGGGAGAAATGGGGGAGATGAATGGAAGGAGAGGAGGAGGAGGAGAGAAAAATGGAAGGAGAGGAGGGGGATATTTGATTACAGGAGGGAGAAAGAGAGGAGGAAAGAAGGATGGATGGATGGAAGGAAGGAAGGAAGGAAGGATGGAGGGAGGGAAATGAAGAGAGGAAGAAAGGAGTTAAAGAAGAAAGGAAGGAAGAAAGAAAAGGGTAAGAAAAACAAGAGAAGCGAAGGAAAAATAAGAAAAAAAGAATAAATACAAAAAAATAAACAATGAAAAGATGAAGAAAGGGAAAGGAAAATGTAAAAACGAAGAATAAGAAGAGAGGAAGAGGAGGAGGAAGAGGAGGAGGAGGAGGAAGAGAAGAAACAAGGGAATTAGAGAAAAGAAAAGAAACAGATAAGAAAGTGGAGAGATATAGAAAGTAAAAATGGAAATAATGAGAATAAGGAGGAAGAGAAGGAGGAGGAGGAAGAAGAAGAGGAGGAAGAAGAGGAGGAGGAGGAGGAGGAGGAGGAGGGAAGTGACGCAGAATGACAGAAATAATAAGAGGAAAAATGTGAGAAAACTTTCAGCAAAAATGGAGGAAAGAAAAAAAAACAGAGGAGGGGAAGGAAGAGAGAGAGAGAGAGAGAGAAGATATTATCAGCCCCATCGCTCATAGGTGGGGGCGCGCGTTGTCACAGCTGCTGCTTACCTCTTAAAGAAGACCAAACACCTTACACATTACGAGGTGCCTCTCTCTCTCTCTCTCTCTCACTGTAAAGAGGAATGATACGGGGAAGACATTTCATCAAGACTCCTCCTCCTCTTCTTCTTCTTCCTCCTCCTCCTCCTCCTCCTCCTCTTCTTCTTCTTCTTCTTCTACTTCTTTCTTCTTCTTCTTCTTCCTCTCATTATTTTTCTCTTTATCGCATCTACAATCTTATCTTTTTTAATCTTCTTCCTCTTCTTCTTACTCCTCTTCTTCTTTTTCTTCCTCCTCTTATTATCTTTCTCTTTATCGCATCTATAATCTCATCTTCTTCTTCTTCTTCTTCTTCTTCTTCTTCTTCTTCTTCTTCTTCTTACTCCTCCTCCTCCTCTTCTTCTTCTTCTTCTTCTTTTTCTTCTCCTCCTCCTCCTCAGTCTCGTCTTTTCTACACCTCATAAACATTTTTTTTTATCTTCCTCCTCCTCCTCCTCCTCCTCTTAATCGTCCTCCTAACCCTTCCTTCCCTTTAAGCATTTCCCTCCACAAGTTTCCGTAATGGCGGTCACTTTTTCCTCTTGGGTTCCTCTTCCTCTTTTTAAACGCTCCTCTTCCTCTTGACTCCTCTTGATTTTTTTCTTCTTTTTGTTCGTTGAAGTGTTTTCTATTATTTTTCCTCTTTATTTTTATTTTTTTGCTTATTCTTGTTCCTCTTTGATTATCCTCCTCTTGACTTTTCCTCTTGATTTATTTTCTTCTTTCTATTAGTTCTTTTAAGCGTTTCATATTTCTTATACTCTTGATTTTCTGCTCTTTTTGGTTCCTCTTTGTTTATCCTCCTCTTGACTCCTCTTGATTTATTTTCTTCTTCCTATTGCTTGTTTTAAGGGTTTCATATTTCTTATACTCTTGACATTTTTCCTCTTTTCAATTCCTCTTGATTTTGATTCCTCTTGGTTCCTCTTGATTCCTCTTAATTTCACTACTGCTTCAGCTTCTCTTGGTTTCTACAAGCGTTCCAATTAATTTTCCTCTTCATTTTCTGCTTCTGTTGACTCCTCTTCATATTCCTCTTGAGATCTGCTTTCCCTCTTAACTTGTACTCTTCATTACCCTCTTCCTTTCCTCTTAAATTTTCCTTTCTCTCTATACTCCTCTTGATTTCACTACTGGTTCCTCTTGACTGTTTCAGCTTCTCCTGGTTCCTTTAAGCGTTCCAATTCCCTTTCCTCTTAATTTTTTTGCCTCTTTATTTTCCTCTTAATTTCTTCTGCTTTCCCTCTTAACTTGTTCTCTTCTTTATCCTCTTCCTTTCCTCTTAACTTCCCCTTTCTCTCTTTTCTCCTCCTCCTGGTTAAGTTAAGCGTTCAAATTCCTCTTCCTCTTGACTTCCTCTTTTCCCCTCCTCTTTGTCCGCTCCGAAGTTTGTTGCTATTGTGCTTTTATCGTGTTTATACTCTCTCTCTCTCTCTCTCTCTCTCTCTCTCTCTCTCTCTCTCTCTCTCTCTCTCTCTCTCTCTCTTTATTTTTACCTTTTCTTCTTTCTTTTCATGATTTTTTCTTTCTTTTTTATTCCTCTCTCTCTCTCTCTCTCTCTCTCTCTTCTTTCCTTCATTTTCTCTCCCCTTTCCTCCACTCAATTCTTTCCTCCTCCTCTCCATCTCCTTCCTTTCCTCCCTCTTACATAATCTTCCCTCCCTCCCTCTTCCTTCTCTCCTACGATTCCTCCCTCCTCCTCCTCCTCCTCCTCCCCTTTCCTCCCTCCTTCTCCCCTTTCCTCCCCTTGTATCATCTCTATGGCCCCCCTCTCCTCCTCCTCCTCCTCCTCCTCCTCCAATTTTAAGTCACCCCGGAAATTAAAGGTGATTTCTCTCTCTTTATGACGAGAGAGAGAGAGAGAGAGAGAGAGAGAGAGGGGTAGGTAGATGTGATCTTCTCTCTCTCTCTCTCTCTCTCTCTCTCTCTCTCTCTCTCTCACACACACACACACACACACTCACTCAAAGGAGATGTTGTGAAGTGTTAAGAGAGAACTAATCGATGAGAGAGAGAGAGAGAGAGAGAGAGAGAGAGAGAGAGAGAGAGAATTCGGAAACTCGAAACAACTTGAAAGAAAAACACAAACCATTGGAGGGAAGGGAGGGAGAGAAGGCGGGAGGTAAGGAGGAAAGGTGGAAAAGTAAAAAAAAAAAAAAATAAAAAAAAAAAAAAAAAAAGAAAGGTGGAAGGAAGAGAATGAATGAATGAATGAAGGAAAAAAAAAGGAAACAGAGAAGAAAGGAGAAAAAACGAAGAGAGAGAGAGAGAGAGAGAGAGAGAGAGAGAGAGAGAGAGAGAGAGAGAGAGAGAGAGAGAGAGAGAGGTCAGAGGTAGGGAGGGAAGGAGAAGTCAAGTGGAAGAGTAAGCAGATAAACCGAAGCGGAGGAGGAGGAAGAAGAGGAGGAGGAGGAGGAGGAGGAGTTAGGTCGCCCCAGGGAGGGAAATAAGACATAAAATACTCCACAATTATACTAAAAGCTGCCCTCTCTCTCTCTCTCTCTCTCTCTCTCTCTCTCTCTCTCTCTCTCACTTGACTTAACTTTCAATCAATCATATTCTTTTTTTTCTTTTTTCTGTCATTTTATTTTTCTTCTGGTCAAAGGATTAAAGCTATTTTCTCTCTCTCTCTCTCTCTCTCTCTCTCTCTCTCTCTCTCTCTCTCTCTCTCTTCGTCTTCTTTTTTCTCTTTATTTCTCCAATTTCTCGATATTTCCTCCCACTTTACCTAACCTCCTCCTCCTCCTCTTCCTCTTCCACTTCCACTTCCTCCTCCTCCTCCTCCTCCTCCTCCTCCTCCGCCACTGGAACAACCTCCCAGCTTAAGTAGTAAATGCGAATACCATCAACTCCTCCTATAATCTAATCGACCGTCACTTCGGTGCGTCATAAGTACACTGAAGAATCGCGGGGTTATCATCTCCTCTGCGGGTACCAAGCGGGCAACCTCTTGATGAGCCACTAGGATTTCTGTGGCCTGCGTTTCCATGTTTATAAGTTTCCCCAATTCACTCCATTCTCTTTCTTCCTCTGTTTTCCTTCCTTCTTCCTCCTCCTTCTCCTTTCCCTTGTTTTCCTTTGTTTCTTCTTCTCCTCCTTCTTTTCCTTTTTCCTCCTCTTCTATCTCCTCTTTTTCTTTCTTTCTTTTCGTTTTTCCTTTCTTATGCCTTTCTTTTTTCACTCCTCCTCCTCCTCCTCCTCCTCCTTTCCTCTTCTTCTTCTTTTTCTTTTCCTTCTTCTTCTTCTTCTTCTTCTTCCTCCTACTCTTCTCTATCTTTTCCATCTCCTAATACGTTTTTCTTTACTTTTCTTTAGTTTTTCTCCCTTCCTTCCCTCCTCCTCCTCCTCCTCCTCCTGCATCAACAACCGAAGGAGGCGAAGCGTGAATAATAGAGAAGGAAAACGAAAACACGAAACCTTTGGACAAAAATTTTCAAGACTAGAATTTCGTGAAGGTAATGAGGAGGAGGAGGAGGAGGAGGAGGAAAGGTGACGAAAATATAGAAAAGATGAGGAGGAGGAGAGAAAAAGGAGGAGGGAAGAAAGAGAGGAAGGAAAGGAGAGAAAATGGAGATAATAAAAAAGAGAGAGAGAGAGAGAGAGAGAGAGAAGGGGACAGGAGGAAAGAAAAAGGAAGGAAAGAGAAAAGAAAAGGAGAAAGAGAAAAATAGAGAATAAATAAGAAAGGAAGAAAAAAGGAGAAAAAAAGATAATGAGAGAGAGAGAGAGAGAGAGAGAGAGGCAGTAAAAGGGCGAGAAATTAATTTTATAATCAACAAAACGTCAAAGGAGAGGAGGAGGAGGAGGAGGAGGAGCAGGAGCAAGAGGAGGAGGAGGAGGAGGAGGTTGTGAATAATAGGACCATTTTTCTTTCCTTATTTTCTCTATTATTATTATTATTATTATTATTATTATTATTATTATTATTATTATTATCATTATTATTTTCTTTCATTCCATTCTTTTTTTGTCTACACAATTTTTTTCCTCTCTCTCTCTCTCTCTCTCTCTCTCTCTCTCTCTCTCTCTCTCTCTCTCTCTCTCCACAACACAATTTTTCCTCCTCCTCCTCCTCCTCCTCCTCCTCCTCCTCCTTCTCCTCCTCCTCCTCCTCTTTTCGCCCTCTCCCTTCCTTTGTTCAAAGCCTCCTCCTCCTCCTCCTCCTCCTCTTCCTCTTCTGCCTCTTTTCCACACGTATGGCAGACTGCATGGAAAGTGGAGGAGGAGGAGGAGAGGGAGGAGGTACAGTCCCCCAACACACACACACACACACACACACACACACACAAACACTGCAACGCCCACTACCATCACTCTCTCTCTCTCTCTCTCTCTCTCTCTCTCTCTCTCTCTCTCTCTCTCAGATTCTTTAACTTGAACTAACCAACTCCCCCCCCACCTCCTCCTCCTCTTCTTCCTCCTTCTGCATTTTTCTTCATTCTCTTACTTCCTTCTTCACTTTCTGTAATGGGTTTTTTTTTTCCTCTATCTCCTCCTCCTCCTCCTCTTTTCTTCTTTCTCCATCTCCTCCTCCTCCTCCTCCTTCCATTTGTATTGCGTTTTCTCTCTTCCTCCTAATCCTCCTCCTCCTCGTTCTATTTCTCTTTCTCCACCTCCATGCTTTTCTTCTTCTTCTTCTTCTTCTTCTTCTTCTTCTTCTTCTTCCTCTCCTTCCTTCTTTCTTTCCTTTAGCCATTTATCTTATTCCTCCTCTTGTTTTTATTTATATATATTCTCTCTCTCTCTCTCTCTCTCTCTCTCTCTCTCTCTCTCTCGTGATTCATATATTTAGTTTTTTTCCCCCCCTTTTTTTTTACTTCATATCCTCCTCCTCCTCGTCCTCCTCCTCCTCCTCTTCCTTCCTCTCCCAAGTTTCCGAGTGCAATCCCCCGAGGTAAATGTTGTACTTGTATATAACTCGTTGTGGAACTGAACTTCAAATACAAACACGGTGAAGATTTGGTCCCACAATATCAAGGGGCAGAATTAGCTTGAAGGAATGTGTTGTGAAGTGTGGATAAAAAAATACACTGAACGAGGAGACAAAGAAGAACAGTTAAACTTAATTACACTGGGAAAAGATGATTAGGAGGAGGAGGAGGAGGAGGAGGAGGAGGAGGAGGAGGAGGAGGAGTAGGAGGAGGAATGAGGAGGAGGAGGAATGAGGAGTAGGAGGAGGAGGAGTAGGAGAAGGAGGAATGAGGAGGAGGAGGAGGAGGAGGAGAAGGGATGAATGAGGAGGAGGAGAAACAGAAGATTACATGTAAGCAAAGACAAAGTGAGGAGGAAGAGGAGGAAGAAACAGAAGACAAAATATAAGCAAAGACAAATGGAGGAGGAGGAGGAGGAGGAGGAGGAGGAGGAGGAGTAAGATAAATAGCTGGCTGTAGGAAGGAAGGTCTAGAAGTATATGAAAAAATCAGTAATGTAAGTCACCCAAATTTTTTTAAAGGTAGAAACAAACACCACTAGAAATACGAAGGTGCAGCATTGGTCAAGACTTCGGCAGTACTTTCCACAATACAAGTCATTCATCACTGGAGTAAGCTTCCTGCAGACAGACTAATTAAAAAATCTTACTGACCTTTACATCAAAATCCTATCATCACTGGAGTAAGCTTCCTGCAGACCAACGAATCACAAAATCATACAGACCGTTACTTCAAAATCCAAGACATCGGCAGTACTTTCCACAATACGAGTCATTCATCACTGGAGTAAGCTTCCTGCAGACCAGCGAATCACAAAATCTTACTGACCGTTACTTAAAAATCCAAGACATCGGTAGTACTTTTCATATTTTTTTTTTTACAGCAAAGGAGACAGTTCAAGGGCATAAAAAAGAAAACAATATTGAAAAAAGAGCCCGCTACTTACTGACCCTAAAAAGAATGCAAAGGAGTGGCCGAAAGAGAGGTCAATTTCGGGAGTAGAGGTGTCCTGATACCCGTGAAAATATCGATAGAGGATAGAAAGAGAAGCAACATGACAGCGGAATTTAAGAGGTAGTCATAGTCATCCGTCACTGCAGTAAACTTCCCGCAAACCAGAATCCCAGTGACCGATATCTTAGAACAACAGTAACAGTGCTTTCAGCCGTTCTGGGGGTCACTTAAGCCCCTGACAAACGGGTAGTTCACCAAATTAAGTACATTCATCATCAACAAAAAGGGTCTAATTACTGTTGCCTGTGCTTCCAAGTTTTCATGTATCCTCTTCCTTCTCATCTTCTCTTGCCGCTCCTCCTCCTCCTCCTTCCTTTGTTCCCATCCTTCTTGTTCTTGTTCTTCTTGTTCTTCTTCTTCTCCTCCTCTTCCTTCTTTTGTTACTTTTGTTTTTGTTCTTGTTCCTCTTATTCTTGCTTTTCTTCTTCTTCTTCTTCTTCTTCTTCTTCTTCTTCTTCTTCCTTCTCCTCCACCTCCTTTTATCTTTTCCTTTTGTAATCGTCATTCTTCTTTATCTCCTTCTCCCGCATCTCCTCCTCCTCCTCCCCCTCCTTCTCCTCCTCAGATTCTCTCCCCATCTTTTCTACGCCAAAAAATTTATAAGCAAAGTTTGATAATCAGGTTGAGGTGATCAGTGTTTCCAGCCCCGCCGAGTACCCCTTTGCTGTGCCGCCCCGACCGACAAGCCTAAGAAAGTTTGCATAGCCCGTCTCTCTCTCTCTCTCTCTCTCTCTCTCTCTCTCTCTCTCTCTCTCTCTCTCTCGCCACAGACACGTTTCATCTTGACTTCTATAATGAAAATCAAACAGAATTTTTACCCTCGAGTGGAGGAAGACGAGAAGGAGGAGGAGGAGGAGGAGGAGGAGGAGGAGGTGCGACACATCTCAAGGAAACTCTTCTCTGTTGTCTCGTAAATTCTCTCTCTCTCTCTCTCTCTCTCTCTCTCTCTCTCTCTCTCTCTCTCTCTCTCACACACACACACACACACACACACACAATTTCCATAACCAAAACTGCATCCGATATTTTCTTTCTATCTTTCTTTCTTTCTTAATCGTCTTTTCTAACCTCTTCTTCAGTTCCCCTTTTCCGATACCATTAGGCAACCCATTCCCATTTTCTTTTTCCCGTTTTCTTCGCGTTTAATTCTGTCCGTAGCCAAAAGTGGATCTAATATTTTTTTTTTCATCTTTAATCTTCCTTTCCGAACGTCTCCTTTAGTTCCCCCTTCCCAATACTATTAACCAGCCCTTTTCCATTTTCTTTTCCCCGTTTTCTTCCCCCTATTCACGTTTTCTTCGCATTTAATTATTTCCTTAAACTTCTCTTTCTTCACTAAATTCTCCTTTTAACCTCTCCTTCAGTACCCCTTTCCAATAAAAAAATCACTTTCCCGTTTTCTTCGCATTTAATTCTCTTCCTAACCTTCTCTTCCTTCACTAAATCCCCCTTTCCAACCCCTACTTCAGTCCCCCCCCTTTCCGATACCATTAACCCTCTCCCGTTTTCTTTGCTATTCCCGTTTTCTTCGTATCTAATTCTCTTCCTAACAAAAAGTGCATCCAATATTAGTCTTTCTTTTCTAACCCCTACTTCAGTCCCCCCCTTTCGGATACCATTAACCCTCTCCCGTTTTCTTTGCTATTCCCGTTTTCTTCGTATCTAATTCTCTTCCTAACAAAAAGTGCATCTAATATTAATCTTTCTTGTCTAACCTCTCCTTCAGTCCTCCCCTTTCCGATACCATTAACCCTTTCCCATTTTCTTTCTCGCTCCGTTTTCTTCGCATCTAATTCTCTCCCCGTGCAATCAGACCCCCTGTCGATAATAACATTGGGTTTTATGAAGACTTGCACCCATTCTGTACAGCCGGCGAGGAGTGAGTTAAGGCCACGAGTTCCTTGGTAAGTCGGTTCCAATATTATTTCTGAAGGCTTTGGGGTTGGTATTATAATTGTTATTGGTACTGTTGTTGTTGTTGTTGTTGTTGTTGTTGTTCTTGTTGTTTTCTGCGTCTGTGTTTATATAAGTCTCTCGTTTCCTCTCTTTCTTTCTCTCTCATTCATGATTTCTCTTACTGTTATTATTATTGCATCTCTCTCTCTCTCTCTCTCTCTCTCTCTCTCTCTCTCTCTCTCTCTCTCTCTCTCTCTCTCTCTCTCTCTCTCTCTCTCTCTCTCTTTCACTCACGATTTCTCTTACTTTTATTATTACTGCATCTCTCTCTCTCTCTCTCTCTCTCTCTCTCTCTCTCTCTCTCTCTCTCTCTCTCTCTCTCTCTTTCACTCACTATTTCTCTTACTTTTATTATTACTGCATCTCTCTCTCTCTCTCTCTCTCTCTCTCTCTCTCTCTTTCATGCTTTACACATCATTTCCTCTCACCCTCTCTCTCACTTTCTCTCTATTTCCCTTGCAGTAATTTCTTCCTCTCGTCTCTCGTCACTCTCTCTCTCTCTCTCTCTCTCTCTCTCTCTCTCTCTCCATTACTGTCAGTGTTATTTTCTCTCCCTTCCTCTTGACTTCTCTCCTCTTTCTCTCTCCCTCTCATTCTCTCTCCAATTGATTCCTCCTTTCCTCAAGAGTTCCCTCCCTTCCCTTCCCTTTCCTCCTTTTTCCTTCCCTTTTTATCCCTTTCATAGAAGAAGAAAATGGAAAATAATTAAATAAAAATAAAATTAAGTCACCCTTAAAAAATAAAGATTCGAATATAGTTTTCTGTTACTGAGACGAGAAAACAAGAGGAGGAGGAGGAGGAGGAGGAGGAGGAGGGGGAGGACTAGAGAGAGAGAGAGAGAGAGAGAGAGAGAGAGAGAGAGAGAGAGAGAGAGAGAGAGAGAGAGAGAGAGAGAGTAATAAATGAAACTCCAATACCTTGACTCAGGCGGAAGAGAGCGAAAGAAAATTGCATTAATACACTGAAGACGAAGACGAAGACGAAGACAAAGAAGAAGAAGAAGAAGAAGGAAGGAAGGAAGAAGATGGATACTCGATTGAAAAATAATAATAATAATAATAATAATAATAATAATAATAATAAAAGTATGAAGAATTGGATGAAACTGGAGAAGAAAAATACGAAAGAAAAAGGGAAGGAAGGAAGGAAGGAAGGAAGGAAGGAAGGAAGGAAGAAAGAAAGGAAGGAAGGAAGGAAGGAAGAGATAGATGGGAGAACAATAGATTAAAATAGAAAAAAATAACAATAACAACAAAAATAAGTAAGAAAATTGCAATAAAATGAAGAAGACGAAAGGAAGGAAGGAAGGAAGAGAAAGATTGATGGATATAAGAAACAACAACAATAATAATAATAATAATAATAATAATAATAATAATAATAATAATAATAATAATAATAATAACAGAAGTATAAAATTGAATGAAAGTATGGAAGAAGGAAATGAAAGGGAAGAAAGAACGAAAAGAAGGAAGAAAAGAAAGAAAACACTAACAATGGGAAGAAATTAAATTGAAATAACAAAAAAATAATAAAATGCAAAGTACGTAGAAAAGAAAGGAAATAAGGAATGAAAGAAACAAAATCAACAAAAACAAATAACAAAATAAAGAAAACGTGAGGTAAAAAAATGGAACGTTATAAAAACAGACCAAGAACAACATAGAAAACGGAATTCTAATCAAGGGAAAACGGGAAACGCGAATGCCATCAGCCTCAAAGAAAACGACAATGAAATTACAAGCTTGGGGGGGACTGAGGAAGACGGGGAAGGGGGGGAGGAGGAGGAGGAGGAGGAGGAGGAGGAAACCGACGAGAAGGAATAGAAATGGAAGGGCATGGACGAAATGAATGGAGGAAAGAGGAGGAGGAGGAGGAGGAGGAGGAGGAGGAGGAGGAGAAGGAAACCGACGAGAAGGAACAGAAATGGAAGAGTATAGAGGAAATGAATGGAAGAAAGAGGAGGGGATAGAGACGAAGAGGAGGAAAGGGGAGAGAATGGAGAGAAGAGATGGAAAGAGAAGGAGGAGGAGAAGGAGGAGGAGGAGGAGGAGGAGGAATAGAAATGTAAGTGTATGGGGGAAATGAATGGAGGAAAGAGGAGACAGACACGAAGAGGAAGAAAGGGAAGAGAAGGAGAGAGAAGGAGGAAAAAGCTGAGAAAACAAGAGAAAGGGAGGGAAAGTCAGAAGGGGAATTGAAGGAAAGGGGAAATGAGATGAGAGGGGAAGAGAGGAGAAGGATGAGGAAGAGAGGGGAACAGAAGAGAGGGAAATACATGTAGTGAATGGGAAGAGGAAGGAAAAGAAGATGGGAGTAGGGAGGAAGAGAGAAGATAAGGGGATAAAGGAGAGTGGGGATAAAGAGGGGAAGGAAAGGAGAGGAAATGGGATAAGAGAGAGAGAGAGAGAGAGAGAGAGAGAGAGAGAGAGAGAGAGAGAGAGAGAGAGAGAGAGAGAGAGAGAGAGAGAGAGAGAGAGAGAGAGAGAGAGAGAGAGAGAGAGAATCTACAAGCAAGTCGAACTCCAAATCCACACACACACACACACACACACACACACACACACACACACACACACACACACACACACACACACACACACACACACACAAGCAACAGGTGTGCATCGACCTGCGTGTCACCTTTGACCTTCCCTGCTACGCCATCCCTGACCCCTGACCTTCAGCGCCGCAGGGTCAAGGTCACGATAAATTACCAGGAGTGTGACCCAGAGGAGGTGATTCACGGTAGCTCGGAGGGAGGGAGGGAGGGAAGGGAGGGGGAGAGGGAGGGAAGGGAGGGAGGGAGAAGGGAGGGAGGGAGGGAGAGAGGGATAGAAGGGAGGTAGGAAGGAAGGAAGGAGGGAGGAAAGGAGGGATGGAAGGGAAGTAGAAGGGAGGGAAGGGAGGAAGGTAGGGAGGGAGGGAGGGATGGAAGGAAGGAAGGAAGGAAGGAAGGTATGGAGGGAAGGAGCGATGGAAGGGAGGTAGGAAGGAAGGAAGGAAGGAAGGAAGGAAGGAGGGAAGGAAGGAAGGGAGGGAGAAAAAAAAGGAATTAGGGCAAGGTCTATAGAAGGGAGGAAGGGAGGGAGGAAAAAAGGAAGAAAGGGAGAGAAGAAACTATGGAAAAAAGGGAGCTATGGAGAGAAGAGAGGGAGGAAGAGAGACGGAAAGAAGGAGAGAGGAGGGAACGGAGGAAAGAAGGGAGGAAAGGGAGATAAGAAAGCATGGAAAAAAAAGGGAGCTATGGAGAGAAGATAGGGAGGAAGAGGGACGAAAAGGAGAAGGGAGGAGGAAGGAAGAAGAGCAGGGAGAGAAAAAAAGGGAGAAAAAAGAAAAAAAAGAAAGAGGAAGATAGAAAAAATGACATAAGAACAGAAGGAAAATGAGGAAAAGGAATGAAGGAAAAGAAAGGAGGAAAAAGAGGAAAAGGAAAGAAGGAAAAGAAAGGAGGAAAAAGAGGAAAAGGAAGGAAGGAAGGGAAAGGAAGAAGAAGAGGAAAAGGAATGAAGGATGGGAAAGGAGGAAGAGGAGGAAAATGAAGTGTTAAGGGAGGGAGAGAAAGAAGGAAAAGAAAAAAGGAAGAAAAAGGAAAGGAAAGGAAAGAAAGGGAAAGGAAGGTTAAGAGAAGGAAAGAAAGTGATTAAAAGAAAGATTGAGAGAGAGAGAGAGAGAGAGGGATGCTTGTGTTGTGTTATCGGCAGGTGAACAGATTGACTCCTCCCTCCCTCCTCTCTCTCTCTCTCTCTCTCTCATAATCTTACATAAATCAAATACACACTGCAGCTTCTCTCTCTCTCTCTCTCTCTCTCTCTCTCTCTCTCTCTCTCTCTCTCTCTCTCCACCATCAGCACACACACACACACACACACACACACACACACACACACACACACACATATACACACACACACACGCCTTAATCAATAGACAACTTGGATACTTAGCTCATACACACGCCACGGACTCTCTCTCTCTCTCTCTCTCTCTCTCTCTCTCTCTCTCTCTCTGACACCACGAGCTTGTCTATGAATATGCAGTGTGTGACAGAGAGAGAGAGAGAGACCACACCTGAAAAATTCCACCTGTTGCCCTCTCTCTCTCTCTCTCTCTCTCTCTCTCTCTCTCTCTCTCTCTCTCTCGTCCTCTTTTAATTCAAACATGAACTAATTATTGGCACAAAAAGCTTTATGATTCCACCACCACCACCACCACCACCACCATCACCACCACCACCACCACCACCACCACCACCACCACCATCTGCATTATGTCAATCGCTTGCTCTGACCCTTCCCTTGATGGTGGAACACGGGCGGACATAGACTGGCAGCATTAATTTAAACAGACGCATCAACATCATCGCAAAGAGCAAAACATATAATATAACCATGACGTTCGCTGATGAAGGGACGTAAGGGGTCATCTGCTATCCCATTACCCCATTACCCATTACCCATTCAACGAGCGCCCTGCCATTATTGAGTGTTTTGAGATCTTTTTTTTATGTAGCTCATTTGATTTTGTTTTTTTAGTTTTCTTCAATCAGATGTTATTGTAGAGATTGTTTTGATGCTCTGTTCTTGATGCGGACGTAGGCTTGTTTTCTTTAAGTCGAGTGTGAAAACATATGACCTACAATTAGAACCTTTATTATTATTTTCGTTGACGGAGGTACACTGGCGGGACACGGACGCCGGCAATGCTCATTCACACAGGCGGCGAACATCATTAGAGTGAAATAATATAAAATGTACTAGAATGAGATAGCCTGTTAGTATTGTCCCTTGAATATAATAGAGGGAAAGAATATAAATGTACTAGAATGAGATAGCCTGTTAGTACTGTCCCTTGAATACAATAGAGGGAAAGAATATAAATGTACGAGAATGAGATAGCCTGTTAGTACTGTCCCTTGATGGAGGTATGCTGGCGGGACACGGACGCCGGCAATGCTAATTCACACAGGCGGGGAACATCATTAGAGGAAAAGAATATAAAAACGTACTTGAATGAGATAGCCTGTTAGTATTGTCCCTTGATGGAGGAAGGGAAGGGAGGAAAGAAGGGAGAAAGGGGGAGAAGAAAGTATGGAAAAAAGGGAGCTATGGAGAGAGAAGAGAGGGAGGCACTGATGGCAATGCTCATTCACACAGGCGCCCAATGTCATTAACAGGAAAGAATATAGAACGTAGAATGAGATAGCCTGTTAGTATTGTGTCTCTTGATGGGGGAACGCTGGCCAGACACGGACGCCAGCAATACTAATTTAAACACACGCCCAAATATCATTAAGGAATATTTAATGAAGACCGAGATTGCCTTTTAGTATTGTGTCCCTTGGTGGAGGAACACTGGTGGGACATAGACTCTGGCAATACTTATTTACACAGACGCCCAAACACCATTATCAGGAAAGAAAGGAAGGAAAAGTCACATTATCTATGCCTATAGTTTCTCTAAGACCTTGTTTCTGCATTGTGTTACTTGTTGAAGGGACATTGGTGTGCGTTATTCAGTTACCCCATCGTGATCTTAATGCCTTCAGACCAGAAAAGGCATTGTAACCTACTGCTGGAACTGTTTTTAATATCATGTTAGAAGGAAAGAATATAAATACTAGAGTCAGATAGCCTTTTAGTATAATGTCCCTTGACGGAGGAACACTGGGAGGACACAGATGGCAATGCTAATTTAAGCTGGTGCCCAAATAACACTCTAAAGAGAAACACGTATTATGGCCCAGGAAAAACATAGAGGTAGGATCAAACGAACCAGCACTTTTTGTTATTACATTCGCTGATGAAGGAACACTGGCGCCATAGAGATTTGGGGTATGCTAATTTATACGGCCGTCCTTACATTATTAAAAGGAAAGAATGCATGACCAACCACTAACATAACAGCAATTAAAACGACTTTTTGTATGATGTTATTTGTCGTGCCCTTGACTCTGCCCTTCCCTCTTTCTCCCTTTACGAATTTAAAAAGCCACCCTTAGATTATCAGAAGGAAAGAACATGTAACCTCTGACTAACATATAAGCAATTAGTAACTTCTTTTTGTATGATGTTATTTGTCGTGACCTTGACTCTGCCCTTTCCTCTTTCTCCCTTTACGAATTTAAAAAGCCACCCTTAGATTATCAGAAGGAAAGAACATGTAACCTCTGACCAACATATAAGCAATTAGTAACTTCTTTTTGTATTGTTTGTCGTAACCTTGACTTTTCTCCTTCCCTCTTTCTCCTTTTACGAATTAGAAAAGCCACCCTTAGATTATCAGAAGGAAAGAACATGTAACCTCTGAGTAACATATAAGCAATTAGTAACTTCTTTTTGTATTGTTTGTAGTAACCTTGACTTTTCTCCTTCCCTCTTTCTCCCTCTGCGTAATCAAAAAGGAACTCTTCGTCCTTACATTATAAAAAGGAAAGGATATGTAACCTCTGACCAACATATAAGCAATTAGTAACTTCTTTTTGTATTGTTTGTGGTAACCTTGACTTTTCTCCTTCCCTCTTTCTCCCTTTACGTAATCAAAAAGGAACTCTTCGCCCTTGCATTATAAAAAGGAAAGGATATGTAACCTCTGACCAACATATAAGCAATTAGTAACTTCTTTTTGTATTGTTTGTGGTAACCTTGACTTTTCTCCTTCCCTCTTTCACCCTTTACGTAATCAAAAAGAAACTCTTCGCCCTTACATTATAAAAAGGAAAGGATATGTAACCTCTGACCAAAATATAAGCAATTCGTAACTTCTTTTTGTATTGTTTCTCGTGACCTTGACTTTTCTCCTTCCCTCTTTCACCCTCTGCGTAATCAAAAAGGAACTCTTCGCCCTTACATTATAAAAAGGAAAGGATATGTAACCTCTGACTAACATATAATTGTTTGTCGTGACCTTTACTTTTCCCCTTCCCTCTTTCACCCTTTACGAATTAGAAAAGTCGCCCTTACATTATAAAAAGGAAAGGATATGTAACCTCTGACCAACATATAAGCAATTAGTAACTTCTTTTTGTATTGTCTGTCGTGACCTTGACTTTTCCCCTTCCCTCTTTCACCCTTTACGTAATCAAAAAGGAACTCTTCGCCCTTACATTATAAAAAGGAAAGGATATGTAACCTCTGACCAACATATAAGCAATTAGAACTCAGGACCCAGGTTCGCATCCCACCCAACATCAACATCATCAGCCGAGAAACTTTCCCAACCACTTACCATTTACTTAAGGGTCCCCAATTACTGAAGGGAGGCACACCTGCATCTCATTAACTGCCCTTGCCTTGCTCTCTCTCTCTCTCTCTCTCTCTCTCTCTCTCTCTCTCTCTCTCTCTCTCTCTCTCTCTCTCTCTCTCTCTCTCTTCCTTCTCTCTTATCTCCTTTAATGTTTTCCTCCTCTCCCGTCTTTCTCTCCATACCTCTCCTTCTCTTCCTATCTCCTTTACTTCTTCTCTCCCTCATCTCCTCCTTCTCCTCCTTTCGTCTCTCGGGTCCTTCCTTCCTTCCTCCTTCTTTCCTTCTTTCTCTCTCCTATTCCTTACCTCCCACTTCCTCATCTCCTCTCATTCCTTCTTGCCTCATTTACCTCCTCCTCCTCCTCCTCCTCCTCCTCTCATATACTTAGGACACACACACGGGTCCAACTTCGGGTCTCCTCTGAGTAATTCTGTGAAGCACTTAGTAGTTTGGGGAAGAGGTTGGGGAAGGGGGCTGGATGGGGAAGGGACTCAGAAAGGGGGTGCTTGGGGAAGGAGGTTTGGGGAAGGTGATTTGGGGAAGAGGAAAGGAGGGAATATGGGGGAAGGAGGTATAGGGAAGGTGGTTTGGGGAAGGGGATTGGGGAGGCAGAGGACTGGTGGATAACTGAAAAAATTGGGGAAGAGGACAAAAAGGGAATGGGGAAGACAATTGGGGAAAGGGATTGGGGAAGCAGAGCACTGGTGGATAACTGAGGAAACTGGGGAAGAGGAAGAAAGGGAAGAAGGATTGGGGAATTGGATTGGGGAAACAGAGAATTGGAGGATAACTAAGGATATTGGGGAAGAGGGAAAAAGGGAATGGAGTGAAGGAGGTTTGGGGAAGGTCATTGGGGAAGGGATTGGGGAAGCAGAGAATTGGAGGATAACTAAGAATATTGGGGAAGAGGGAAAAAAGGGAATTGGGAATGAGGTATGGGGAAGACAATTGGGGAAGAGATTGGGGAAAGGATGTTAACCCGGTAGCAGCGATGGGCCAAATTTGTGGCTTTACCGTGTAGCAGCGACGGGCCAAATTTGTGGCTTTACCGTGTAGCAGCGACGGGCCAAATTTGTGGCTTTACCGTGTAGCAGCGATGGGCCAAATTTGTGGCTTTACCGTGTAGCAGCGACGGGCCAAATTTGTGGCTTTACCGTGTAGCAGCGATGGGCCAAATTTGTGGCTTTACCGTGTACCAAATTTGTGGCTTTACCGTGTAGCAGCGACGGGCCAAATTTGTGGCTTTACCGTGTAGCAGCGACGGACCAAATTTGTGGCTTTACCGTGTACAGTGAAGGGCCAAATTTGTGGCTTTACCGTGTAGCAGCGACGGACCAAATTTGTGGCTTTACCGTGTAGCAGCGACGGACCAAATTTGTGGCTTTACCGTGTACAGTGAAGGGCCAAATTTGTGGCTTTACCGTGTAGCAGCAAAGGGCCAAACTTGTGCCATGATATAAACCCCCAAAAATAGATGATGCATAAACTGATCACAAATGCTTCGATATATATTATGAAATGATTTGTGTGAGTGATGATTTTTTCTCATTTTTCTTGCTTAGAGGGACCATTAAGAAACATGATCCCTGCTGCTACCAGGTTAAGGTAAGTTAGCGAATCATTAGGACGCAGCATCACTCAGGTAAGAGCGCAGGTAAGGCCAGATAACGAAGGGCAGGCGAGGGGAGGAATACTAATTAATTTTAAACATTCCTTGGCGACATAATGGCCCGGGGAATGGAAGTCAAAATTGAATGCATATATAAATACAACTTTGCATATTTGTCCCATTCTCTCTCTCTCTCTCTCTCTCTCTCTCTCTCTCTCTCTCTCTCTCTCTCTCTCTCTCTCTCTCTCTCTCATTTTTTTACCTCTTTGTTTCTCTCTTTTTTGGTCCATGATTCTTCTCTCTCTCTCTCTCTCTCTCTCTCTCTCTCTCTCTCTCTCTCTCTCTCTCTCTCTCTCTCTTTTTTGGTCCATAATTTTGCTCTCTCTCTCTCTCTCTCTCTCTCTCTCTCTCTCTCTCTCTCTCTCTCTCTCTCTCTCTCTCTCTCTCTCTCTCTCTCTCTCTCTCTCTCTCTCTCTCTCTCTCTCTCTCTCTCTCTCTCTCTCTCTCTCTCTCTCTCTCTCTCTCTCTCTCTCTCTCTCTCTCTCTCTCTCTCTCTCTCTCTCTCTCTCTCTCTCTCTCGTTTCTTTTTTATTTCTTTATCTTCTGTTTTCTTTCTTTCTTTCCCTTTTATCAATATTTTTTCTCTTCCTTTTTTTTCCTCTTCCTTTATTTAAATTTTTTCTTTCTCCTTTTCCTTCCTTCTTTGTCATCTTTTTCTCCTCTTTTCCTTCCTTTCTTTCATCCTTTTTTCACATTATTTCTCCTTTTCTTGACCTCTTCCATCCTTTATCATCTCCCTCTTCTCCTCTTAATCCTTTACTCTTCCTCTTCCTCTTTCTGTGATTCCTTATTTGTTTTCTTCCTGCATTTTCTAACCTTTTCCTCTTTTCTCTCCTCTTTATCACGTTTTCTGCTTACTTCTTATAATTCTTCGTAGCTCCTCCTTCTTCTTCTCCTCCTCTCCTCCCTCTCCTTCTTTTATCCTGTTTCCTCTTCTCTTCTTATTCTGTCTTTATCACTTTTTTTTTCTTTCTAGTTCCGCGAAGTCATAATCTCCTCCTCCTCCTCCTCTTCCTCTCCTCTCCTCTCCTCTATTTTCTTTTCCTTTTTATTACTTTCCATCCCTTTCCTCACCTTTCCTTTCCCTTCCCTTCCCTTTCATTTCCTTCCCATCCCCATCCCTTCCCTTCCCTTCCCTTCCCCTCCTTCCCATCCCATCCCTTCCCTTTCTTTTCCTATCCTTCCCATCCCATCCTTTTCCCTCCCCTCCTTCCCCTTCCCCTCCCTTCTCTTCCCACTCCATTCCTCTCCTCTCCACATCTCTCCTCCTCCTCCTCCTCCTCCTGCTGGTGATAGACAAATTGCATTAACCGAACGACGGGCGAGTCTTACCAGCTATTTCCGGGGCCGAGGAAAAACACGAGAAGAAATTGCAGCCGAGGACAATAAAATATAATAACAGAGGAGATAAAGACGAGGGACAGCCGGCTCATGAAGGCAATGAAGGAGGGAAGAAAGAAGGAGTTGGAAGCGGTGGGGAGTTTAGAGAAAGCACATAAAGAGTGAGAAAGATGTAAAAAATGAAAGGGATAGAGTATAGTTTGAAAAATGTAGAAAATAAAAGGAAAAAAAGAGGAATGGATGTAGAGTTTAGATAGAGAATAGACACGAGAAATATATAAGAAAGAATGACAGAGAGAGAGAGGAAGAGGAAGAGTGAGAAAACAGCATGAATGAAAAATATATAGAAGGGAGTAACAGAGAAGATAGAGAAGGGACAGCCGGCTTATGAAAGCAATGAAGGAGGGAAGGAAGGAGTTGGAAGTGACGGGGAGTTTAGAGAAAGAATATAAAGAGAGAAATGTCAATAAAGGTGAAAAATGAAGAAAATAAGAGAAAAAGAGGAATGGATGTAGAGTTTAGATAGAGATTAGACACTAGAAATATATATAAGGATGCATGAGAGAGAGAGGAAGAGAAAGAAAGAGTGAGAAAAATGTGGGTTTGGAAAATACATAGAAAGAAGTAAAGAAGTTAAAATCCACACACACATAGAATTTAGAGTAAGAAAAGAAAAAAAGAAAAAGAGATTGAAAAAGTGAATATGATAAAAAAACACAGAAAGTAAAAACATGATGAGAGGAAAAAGGAGAAAAAGAGGGAAAAAAAGTAAAGAAAAGTAAGGAAAGGATAATATTAACAGAAAGACAGACAGAGAAAACAGGAGAAAGACAGAGGGAAAGATAGTTAGACAGACAGATACAAAAAAGAGAAGAAAAAGAAAGCAAGAGAGAGAGAGAGAGAGATGAAAAGACAAATGACCCCAGAAGCTATCAATGGCACACACACACACACACACACACACACACACACACATACAAACAAAAATATGGAGTTCAACGTTCGGTCTAAATTAATAGTTGAAATGCGTTGTGTGTGTGTGTGTGTGTGTGTGTGTGTGTGTGTGTGTGTGTGTGTCTGTGTACTTTGTTAGACAGTGAATCAAGCTTGTTTTCTGAGGCCCCGACAGCATGGTAACCGGAGGGCGCAGAGGAGGAGGAGGAGGAGGAGGAGGAGGAGGAGGAGGAGGAGGAAGAGAACCAAGAGAGTACAAGAATAAAAGAGAAAGACTAGGAGAATGAATAAGGAGGAAAAGGAGGAGGAGGAGGAAGAAAAAGAGGAATAGGAGAAGTAGTAAAGATCAGAGAAGAAATAGAAGAAAAAAATATACTAAGAAGAAAAGATGAAAGAGATAGAGAATAAGAGAAATATGAGAACGAGGAAAAACATATTGAAGGAGAAAGTAAAGTAAAGGAAAGTAGTAGTAGTAGTAGTAGTAGTAGTAGTAGTAGTAGTAGTAGTAGTAGTAGTAGTAGTAGTAGCAGCAGTAAGTGAAACGCGGCTAACTCTGACCGTAGACTTTCACGTCGACCACCACGATCACAAAATACTTTTCGTACCTTTTTTTTTTTTTTGCCTGTATCTTTGGTTTCAGGAGTTTTGAGGGGGTGGGTATCTCTCTCTCTCTCTCTCTCTCTGACTGTTCGATATTCTCTTGTGTAACTTCCTTTTCTTTCTTCTACTACTCCTCCTCCTCCTCCTCCTCCTCCTCTTCATCATCATCATTATCGTCATTATTATGTGTCATCAATCGTCCTGCGCCCTTTGCCTGCCTTTCTCTCTGTCTCTCTCCTCCTCCTCCTCCGCTGCCGCCGCCTCCTCCTCCTCCCCTCCTCCTCCTCCTCCTGACGTCATTCCAATTCGCGTTCTTCCGCCTTTTTGCTTCCATTCAGCTCTACGTTTTTATTTTTTTTTTATTTCTATTTTTTTCTTTTCTTTTTGTTTACTCTTTACATTTTTTTTATTGTTTCATCTTTACTCTCCTCCTCTTCTTCTTTTTCCTCTTGTTCTCTTTTCCGTATTTTTCTTTATTGATTTATTTTTACTCTTCCTCTTCTTTATCCTCGTCCTCTTCTTTCCCTCGTTTCTTCCTCACTTGTTTTATTTTTTTCATTTTTTCTTTCGTTCGCTTCATTATTTTTTCTCCTCTTTTCCTCCTTTCTAATTCCTACATTCCTTCCTGTTTCCCTCTCTCTCTCTCTCTCTCTCTCTCTCTCTCTCTCTCTCTCTCTCTCTCTCTCTCTCTCTTTTATGTTATTATTCGGTTTTGTTTCACTCTTCTCCTTTATCACATTGCTTTTATTTCCTTTTCATATGTTTTTCGCTCACATCTTTTTTTTTTAAATGCAATACGAAGGATTATATATTTTTTGGACCACTCTGTACATCCATTTTTACCTAATTCACAAAAAAATAAAAAAATAAAATAAAATAGAGCAAATACTGTAGCATGTTATCATACCGGCGTGTACGTGTGTGTGTGTGTGTGTGTGTGTGTGTGTGTGTGTGTGTGTGTGTGTGTGTGTGTGTGTGTGTGTGTGTGTGTGTGTGTGTGTGTGTGTTTCAGTATTTGCCTTTTTAATCAACACGGTAAAACGATATCATGCGTGTGTGTGTGTGCGTGTGTGTGTAAGTAAATGTGTGTGTGTGTGTGTGTGTGTGTGTGTGTGTGTGTGTGTGTGTGTGTGTAATTATGAGACTTATAAACCGATATTACTTTAGGAAAATATTTATAAGCTCTTTCTCTTCCTTTAAAATAACAATAATAATAATAATAATAATAATAATAATAATAATAATAATAATAATAATAAAAATAAAAATATATAATAGATAGATAGATAGATAGACAGAGAGAAAAAGGTGAACAAAAGAGCAAGCTATCAACGTTGCAGCCCTTAATCTCTCTCTCTCTCTCTCTCTCTCTCTCTCTCTCTCTCTCTCTCTCTCTCTCTCTCTTCATATTTTCCCTCCTGTTTTAGGGCTCAGAAGAAAATTACTGTTATTATCTCTCTCTCTCTCTCTCTCTCTCTCTCTCTCTCTCTCTCTCTCTCTCTCTCTCTCTCTCTCTCTCTCTCTCTCTCTCTCTCTCTCTCTCTCTCTCTATCTATATCTACCTATTCCTATTTATCTAACCTCTCTATTATCTATTTCAAACAATCTCTATAGCAATTGTATCTACTTTTATCTCTAGCTCTCGTTGTTTTTATCTATTTCTACAACTCTAATCTATCTATACTTATCTATCTATATTTTCTCTCTCTCTCTCTCTCTCCCTTTATTTATATGTCTACTTCTATATCTATCTCTATATATCTACTTTTATGTCTTTCTGTACCTATATATCTATCTCTACATCCATCTCTCTCTCTCTCTCTCTCTCTCTCTCTCTCTCTCTCTCTCTCTCTCTCTCTCTCTGTGTGTGTGTGTGTGTGTGTGTGTGTGTGTGTGTGGACGCAGTGTGCTGAGTGAGGGCCTTGGCTTGACGTCAGTGCGGGCGTCGGTGCGTCGGGTCGCCTCACGCACTCGAGTCCAGTCCTTCCGCGTTGCCATGGTGACATCAACGAGGCAGCGTGATGTGTGGCTTTGTGTGTGTGTGTGTGTGTGTGTGTGTGTGTGTGTGTGTGTGTGTGTATAATGATGTGTTGGTATAGTCTTGCGTTGTGTCGGAATGGGGGTGGGGGGGTGAAGTATACGTGTGTGTGTGTGTGTGTGTGTGTGTGTGTGTGTGTGTGTGTGTGTGTGTGTGTGTGTGTCTGTTATAACGCTGTGTTTGTACAGACTGTCTTTCTTTCTTTCTTTTTTTTTTTTTTTGGTGTGTGTGTGTGTGTGTGTGTGTGTGTGTGTGTGTGTGTGTGTGTGTTATAACGATGTTTTTTTACATAGTGTCTTTTGTTTTGTGTGTGTGTGTGTGTGTGTGTGTGTGTGTGTGTGTGTGTGTGTGTGTGTGTGTGTGTGTGTGTGTGTGTTCTTTTGTACTGATGGATGTTCCTTTGGTTTCCTTTACCGTCCTTTTTATTTTTTATTTTTTGCTTCGGCCTATTATTTATTTTTTTCTTTCCTTCATTTTTTTTCTTTTATGGACTTTGTTGTTTTAATTTCCTCTTCTTTTATTTTTTGTTTTCCTTTCTCTTTGTTATTTTTTGTTTCGTTTCCTGTTTTTTTTCTATTTTGTTTCTTTCTAGTTTTTTCTAGTTTTTATTTCTTTTTGTTTTTTCTAGTTATTAATGTTTTTTCTATTTTTTTGTTTTTTCTAGTTTTTATTTCTTTTTGTTTTTTTCTGGTTATTAATGTTTTTTTCTATTTTTTTTGTTTTTTTCTAGTTTTTATTTCTTTTTGTTTTTTCTGGTTATTAATGTTTTTTTCTATTTTTTTGTTTTTTCTAGTTTTTATTTCTTTTTGTTTTTTCTGGTTATTAATGTTTTTTCTATTTTTTTGTTTTTTCTAGTTTTTATTTCTCTTTGTTTTTTCTAGTTATTAATGTTTTTTTCTATTTTTTTGTTTTTTCTAGTTTTTATTTCTTTTTGTTTTTTCTAGTTATTAATGTTTTTTTCTATTTTTTTTTGTTTTTTCTAGTTTTTATTTCTTTGTTTTTTCTAGTTATTAATGTTTTTTTCTATTTTTTTTTCTAGTTTTTATTTCTCTTTGTTTTTTCTAGTTATTAATGTTTTTTTCTATTTTTTTTTGTTTTTTCTAGTTTTTATTTCTTTTTGTTTTTTCTGGTTATTAATCTTTTTTTCTAGTTATTAATGTTTTTTCTATTTTTTTGTTTTTTCTAGTTTTTATTTCTCTTTGTTTTTTCTAGTTATTAATCTTTTTTTCTAGTTATTAATGTTTTTTCTATTTTTTTTTTTTTGTTTTTTCTAGTTTTTTTGTGCAGTTCGTCTTTTTTTCCCTCTATTTTTTTCATGTTTCCGCCGCTCCACCTTTTTCTATATTTTCTTTTTCCTATTATTTTTTTTCATGCCGAGAACGTAACCATATACATTCTTCCTCCATACCTCCACACTTTCCTCCACCTGCCTCCACATGTTCTCTTCTCCTCCTCCTCCTTCTCCCTTTCCTCCCTTCCTTTCCTTCCCTCTCCTACACTATATTTCCACTTTCTCTCCACTTTTTCCTTTCTCCCCCTCTAAATTTTCCTCCACCTGCCTCCACATGTTTTCTCTCCTCCTCCCTTTCCTCCCCTTTGTTTCCTCCCTTTCCTTCCCTCTCCTACACTATATTTCCCCTTTCTCTCCACTTTTTCCTTTCTCCCCCTCTAAATTTTCCTCCATCCTGCCTCCACATGTTCTCTCCTCCTCCCTTTCCTCCCCTTTGTTTCCTCCCTTTCCTTCCCTCTCCTACACTATATTTCCCCTTTCTCTCCACTTTTTCCTTTCTCCCCCTCTAAATTTTCCTCCATTCCTCCGCACTTTCCCTCCATCCTGCCTCCACATGTTCTCTCCTCCTCCCTTTTCTCCCCTTTGTTTCCTCCCTTTCCTTCCCTCTCCTACACTATATTTCCCCTTTCTCTCCACTTCTTCCTTTCCTCCCATCCCAATCTTCCTCCATACCTCCGCACTTTCCTCCACCTGCCTCCACTTGTTCTCTCCTCCTCCCTTTTCTCCCCTTTGTTTCCTCCCTTTCCTTCCCTCTCCTACACTATATTTCCCCTTTCTCTCCACTTTTTCCTTTCTCCCCCTCTAAATTTTCCTCCATTCCTTCGCACTTTCCTCCACTTGTTCCCTCCTCCTCCTCCTTTTCCTCCCCTTTGTTTCCTTCTCCACTTCATTTTTCCTCCCCTTTCCTTCTCTTTCCTACACTGCGTCTCACTTGTTTCTCCTCCTTTTCCTCCCACTCACAATTTTCCTCCATCCTGTCTCCACTTGTCCTCTCCTCCTCCTCCTCCTCCTTTTCCTCCCCTTTGTTTCCTTCTCTACTTCATTTTTCCTCCCTCTCCTTCTCTTTCCTCCTTTTCCTCCCCCTCTCAATTTTCCTCCATCCTACCTCCACTTGTTCTCTCCTCCTCCCTTCCACCCCTTTGTTTCCTCCCTCTCCTACACTATATTTCATCTTTCTCTCCACTTCTTCCTTTCCTCCCCTTCCTTTTTTCCTCCATCCTGCCTCCACTTATTTTCTCCTCCTTTCTTTTCCTCCCCTATTTATTTTCTTCTTCACTCTACTTTCATTTTTTCCTCCCTTTCCTTCCCTTTCCTATACAACATTTTTCCTCTTTCTCTCCTCTCTCCATTCACATCTCTCCCCTTCGTTATCTGTCCCTAACTTCCCTTAACTTCAATTTACCTTTCATTCCCTTCCCCTACGATACACAAGCCTTCCCCTCCCTTCCCTTCCTTTCTGTTTGCCCTTCCTCCCCTCCCCTTATGGTATACGAGTCTCCCTTTCCTTTCCTTCCCTTCCTTTCCACTCATTAGACTTCACTTATCTTTCCTTCCCTTCCCTTTCCTTTCCCTTCCCTTCCCTTCCCTACCTTTCCCTTCTCTTCCCTTCCTTTCCAATCACTAGACTCCACTCATCTTCCCTTCCCTTCCCTTCCCTTCCTTTACCATCCCTTCCCTTCCTTTCCTTTCCTTACCATCCCTTTCTTCCTTTCCTTTCCCTTCCCTTCCTTTTCCTTCCCTTCCCTTCCCTTCTCTTCTCTACCGCACAACTCCATTCCCTTCCTTTGACATAGACATGGAACTGTGTGTGTGTGTGTGTGTGTGTGTGTGTGTGTGTTTGGAGTCAAGAAATACTAAGAGAGATTAATTACAGGAAATAACTTAGGAGGAAAAACACACACACGAACACACACACACACACACACACACACACACACACACACACACACACACACACACACACACTCCACAAGCAATTAACACACAAACACGAAACAAGAAAAAAAAAACATTTCAAACATTTAAACTAACACAAAAACCTTTCCCTTTCTAAACCAGTGGAGAGAGAGAGAGAGAGAGAGAGACATACCTACACACACACACACACACACGCAAACATAAATCTTGCCTAAGGAAATGGATGGAGGAAGACCTCGGACTAAAGGGATAACCATGTGTGCGTGTGTGCGTGTGCGTGTGTCTGTGTCTGTGTCTGTGTCTGTGTCTGTGTGTGTGTGTGTGTGTGTGTGTGTGTGTGTAAGTACATGTTTCCTTCCCCCAATCTCTCTCTCTCCTTCTTCTTTTTCTTCTCCTTTTCCTTCTTCTCCTTCTTCTTCTTCTCCTTCTCCTCCCTTTCCTTCCCTCTCTTCCTCCCTCTCCTTTCTTTCCTTTCCATATCTCTCTTCCTTCTTTCCTTTCCTTTTCCTTCCTCCCTTCCTTCTTCCAGACTCCTTATGTTCTTATGTTCTCCCTCTCCCCTTCTCCATTTCTTCCCTTCCCTTTCTCTCCCCCTCTCTCTCCCTCCCTCGGCCACTCCACTAAGAGCTCAGCACCACTCTGCCGTCCACTCCACCATTCCCTGCCGCTAACGCCACTCCAGCGCTCCCCAAAGACACACTCGCTTATCTGGCTGCTGATAAGATGGACCTAAGTAATGCCAGCTGGAGAAGGAGGAGGAGGAGGAGGAGGAGGAGGAGGAGTGGGTAGTGGTGGTGGTAGTAGTGGTAGTAGTAGAAAAAAAAGAAAAAAGAAAAGAAAATCAAGAAGAAAATCAGAAAGAAGAAGAAGAAGAAGAAGAAGAAAAATAAATCGGTTTGTCTTTCCCCTTCTCTTCTCTCCTCTTCACTTCTCTTCTCTTCTTCTTCTCTTTTTCCTTCTTACTGTTCTTTCCTCACTCGCTTTCTTCGGCAGACAGGAAAGGAATGAAATATTACCAACTCAGGCTGCCTACCCCTCCTCCTGCTCCTTTTCCTCCTCTACCTGTTCCCAATACTAGCGGTCATGGTGCTATTGGACTTGGTAATACTGGTGGTGGTGGTGGTGGTGGTGGTGGTGGTAGTGTTTGGGTTAGTGGTGGTGATGGTGAAAACTTATTTGTTGCAATATTGTTTTTTTCACGCATTTTTTTGTTATATTTGTTTTTATTTTATCAGTAGTAGTAGTAGTAGTAGTAGTAGTAGTAGCAACGGTTTAAAGCTACTACTACTATTACTACCAATAATAATAATAATAATAATAATAATAATAATAATAATAATAATACGAAAGGAGAGAAAAAGAGGGAAGAAGAGATAGAGAGAGGGAGAGAAGAGAAAAAAGAAGAATAAGAGAAAAAATAAGGAAAGAGAGAGAGAGAAGTTTTAGGAGAGGTAAGAGGAGAGAGAGAGAGAGAGAAGAAAGAGAAAAAGAAAGTGGAGGAAAGGGAGAGAAAAAAAGTTATCAGGAGGTAAAAATAAGAGGAAGAAAAAAATAGAGAAGGGGAAAGAGAAGGAAGGAGGAAAGAAGAAGAGGTAATAGAAACAGGAGGAGGAGGAGGTGTTTGAAGTGAAAGCAAAAAGAAATAAGAATCAATAAACAGATATACTAAAAAAAAAGAGAGAGAGAGAGAGAGAGAGAGGTGCAACATTGAGGAGCGCGCCAGGCCACATCGCTGACCCTCCTCTTTAAACTTTCAACCGCTCATCTCAACACCGGTCGAGCGAGGATGCGGCTGCTGGTGGAGGTGAGGTGAGGTAAGGTGAGGTGAGGTGAGGGATGCTGAGGGAAGGGAAGGCAGGGAGATGAAATGAGGCAGAGAGATGAGAATAGTTGAGGTGAGGCGAGGGAGGGAGATAAAAAGATTGGCAATGATGTAGAGATGAGGGATGCTGAGGTGAGGTGAGGTGAGGTGAGGGATGCTGAGGGAAGGTAAGGCAGGGAGATGAGATGAGGCAGAGAGATGAGAATAGTTGAGGTGAGGCGAGGGATTGAGATAAAAAAGATTGGCAGTGATGCAGAGATGAGGGATGCTGAGGTGAGGTGAGGTGAGATGAGGGATGCTGAGGGAAGGTGAGGCAGGGAGATGAGATGATGCAGAGAGAGAAGAATAGTTGAGGTGAGACGAGGAAGGGAGGTAAAAAGATTGGCAGTGATGTAGAGATGAGATGAGGGATGCTGAAGTGAGGTGAGCTGAGGTAGAGGGAGGGAGATGAGGTATGGAAGTGAGGTTAGGTGAGGCACGGAGACGAGATGAGAAGTGAGATGAAGATGCTGGCTACAAGACGAGCGTGAGATGTGATGTAGGGAGATGAGGTAAGGTGAGGTGAGTTAGGGAGGGGAGGTGAAGTGAGGAAGAGGAGATGAGATGAGTGAGATAGAGATGAGAGGTAAAAGGGAGATGAAATGAAATGAGCAGAGGTGAGATTAGGTGCAGTGAGAAGAGGTCCTTTCCTTTCCTCTCCTCTCCTCTTCCCTTCCCTTCCCTTCCCTTCCCTTTCCTTTCCTTTCCGTCCCTTCCCTTTCCATAATTTCCCTTCCCATCCCTTCCCTTCCCTTCCCTTCTCTTCCCTTCCCATCCATTTCTTCGCCTCCACTTCTCTCTCTAACTCTGCTCTGTTTTGATCAATTTCGCAAAACATAACTGAGAGAGAGAGAGAGAGAGAGAGAGAGAGAGAGAGAGAGAGAGAGAGAGAGAGAGAGAGAGAGAGAGAGAGAGAGAGAGAGAGAGAGAGTGGTGGTGGTGGTGGTGGTGTGGTGGTGGTGGTGGTGGTGGTGGTGGCGGGAAAGATCTTAAGCTTGATTGATGTGTGTGTGTGTGTGGGTGGGTGTGTGTGTGTGTGACACACACACACACACACACACACACACACACACACACACACACACATTTCTTTCCTTTCCTTTCCTTTCTCTTTTTCCCTTTCCTTTTCTTTCCTTTCCTTTCCTTTCCTTTCCTTTCCTTTCCTTTCCTTTCCTTTCCTTTCCTTTCCTTTTCTTTTCTTTTCTTTTCTTTTCTTTCCTTTCCTTCCCTTCCCTTCCCTTCCTCTCCCCCTTATGCACACACACACACACATAATACCTTTCCCTTCCCCTCCCTTCCCTTCCCTTCCCTTCTACCCTAAGCACATGCAAACACACTGTAATACCTTTCCTTCCCCTTCCCCTGCTATTTCCCTTATTTGTTTTCCTCTCTCCTTTCTCTTCTTCCCTTTCTCATTTCCTCCGTTTACTCCTTTTTCCTCGATCACTCCCTTCTCATCCTCTTTTTACTCTTTCCTCTCTCCTTTCCCTCATCTCTTCCTCTTTTCCTCTTCTCTTATCTTACCTTACTCAAGAACTAGAAATAACGGTTTACCCATTCAGTCGAGTCGATGTAACACAGACATTGGAAGGAGTTTCTTTTCAAACCGAGTCATCCGCCACTGGAACAATCTTCCCTCAGAAGTAGTAAATGCGAATATCATCAACTCCAAATATAGAATCGACCGTCATTTCGCTACGTCGGGAGTAAACTGAATAACGAGGTGCTTTCATCTGCTCCTCAATATCGAGGTGCTTTCATCTGCTCCTCAACCCCCAAGTGGCGGTCGAGCAGATTAAATCACCCAAGCGGGCGACCTCGTAATGAGCCAATAGGCTTTCTGTTGCCTGCATTTCCATGTTTCCATGTTTCCTAACCTTTACTCTTCTCTTTCTCCTCTCTCCAACACCCCCCCTTTTTCCTCCTCCCTCCCCCTCCTCCTCGTAATACCACCACATGAGGCCAGCACAGCGACGGGTCATTGGCACAACTCGCTAATCCAATCTGAGTATAAAGAAAGCAAGGCGGGAGAGGCGAGGGCCGACGAGGCGAGAGGGAGTGCTTGCGAGGCGGCGTCTGGGGGCGAGCTTGCAGCTTTTAACGTGATGAGATCGTGATGGGAGCGAGGGATAGGCCGGGGAGGCGAAGGTGCTGAAAAAACGAGGGATACAGAGCTTGGGGGTGACAGAAGGAGGGATGGGAAGGGTCACAGCAGCTGAAGAGACGAGAAATAGAAGACTTAAGGGAGAGAGAGGAGGAAGGGAAACGGCTTAAGAGTGATGAAAAAAACGAGGGATACAGGGCTTGGGGGTGACAGAAGGAGGGATGGCAAGGGTCACAGCAGCTGAAGAGACGAGAAATAGAAGACTTCAGGGAGAGAGAGGAGGAGGAAGGGAAGGGAAGCGACTTAAGAGTGACGAAGAAAACGAGCGATAAAGGACTTGGGGGAGATTAGGTTAGGTTAGGTTAGGTTAGGTTAGGTTAGGCAGGGAGTCCCGGCAGCTGAAGAGACGAGAAATAGAAGACTTAAGGGGGAGAGAGAAAGAGGAGGAAGGGAAGGGAAACGACTTGAGAGTGCTCAAAAGGGAAAGAGGAAGGGAAGGAGGGAAAGAGATGGAGTGTTGGAGAGAGGATAGAGAGAGAAAAGGAAAGGGTAGGAGGGAGAGACAGGGAGAGGAATGGAGAGGGGAGGAGGAGAAGGGAGAAAGGAAGGAAAGAAGGAAAGAGAACTGGAGGGAGAGACGAAGGGGCAAGAAGGAGGGCTAAGGAAGAGGAAAGAGGATTAAGAGGTGACGAAAAGGATGGATAAAAAAAGGAAAGATGTTAAGAAAGGGAACAGGGAGGAAAAGGAATAAGGAGAAAGGTATTAGAAGCCTGAAAACAATGAGAGAGGAAAGCTAAGACGAAGGAGAGGAAGAGGAAGAGTAAATATTGAAAGCGAAAAGCAGAATAGGAAGAAGAGGAAGAAGGGAAGAGAGAATGCTAAAGAGAGGAAGAGGAAGAGGAGGAAAGGGTGAGAAGAAGAAGAGGAAGAGGAGGTGGGAGAATTTGAGGGATGAGAGAGAGAGAGAGGAGGAGGAGGGAAGGGTGTTAAGAATTAAAAAAAAAGTAGTGACAGGAAGGGGATGGACGAGAGAGAGAGCGCGAGAGAGAACGAGGGAGGGTTGAGGATGAAAAGAGGACAGGTTGGGAGGAGGAGGAGGAGGAGGAGGAGGAGGAGGAGGTGTGAGAAAAAGGTCATAAGGGCAGAGGGGATGAGAGAGAGAGAGAGAGAGAGAGAGAGAGAGAGAGAGAGAGAGAGAGAGAGAGAGAGAGAGAGAGAGAGAGAGAAGGGAGGAGGGGACAAATGATAGACAGCTGGAAGGGATAGAAAGAGAGAGAGAGGAAAAAGAGGAAAGACGAAAAGAAAAAAGAAAAAAATGAGAGAGAGAGAGAGAGAGAGAGAGAGAGAGAGAGAGAGAGAGAGAGAGAGAGAGAGAGAGAGAGAGAGAGAGAGAGAGAGAGAGAGAGAGAGAGAGAGAAACAGAGAAAGATAGAGAAAGAGAGAGAAAGAAAGAGAAGCAATCCCTAAACCCAATAAATGACCCCAGAAACACATTTACAAGCACGAGCTAATCATCATCTTATACATTTTTTTTCCTTCCCGTGAGCAGCTTAACGTTTGCCCGGGAAGGGAAGGGAAAACTGAAGCTAATGACCCTTGGAAATATATGAACCACTAACTAATCATCCTATTTTGTTGTTGTTATTTATGAAGGAAAAGAGATGGGGAGTAAGGTTAGATATTGATAGAAGGAAGGAAGGATGGATGAATGAAGGGAAGGAAGGGAAAGGAAGGAAGGAAGGATGGAAGGAAGGAAATCACAGAGGCTGGTAAGATAAATCAATTCACCTTTTTTTGTTTATTAAAAGAAGGAAGGAAGGAAGGAAGGAAGGATGGAAGGAAGGAAGAAAGGAAGGAAAGAAGGAAGGAAGGAAGGAAATCACAGGCTGGTAAAAGAAATCAATTCACGTTTTTTGTTTATTAAAAGAAGGAAGGAAGGAAGGAAGGAAGATAGGAAGGAAAGAAAGAAGGAAGGAAGGGGAAGGAAGGAAGGAAGGAAATCACAGAGGCTGGTAAAATAAATTAATTCACCTTTTTTGTAGTTAATGAAAGAAGGAAGGAAGGAAGGAAGAGAAAAGAAGGAAGGAAGGAAGGAAGGAAGGAAGGAAGGAAATCACAGAGGCTGGTAAAAGAAATCAATTCACCTTTTTTGTAGTTATTGAAAGAAAGAAGGAAGGAAGGGAAAAGAAGGAAGGAAGGAAGGAAGGAAATCACAGAGGCTGGTAAAAGAGCTCAATTCACTTTTTTTTAAGTTTATTGAAAGAAGGAAGGAAGGAAGGAAGGAAAGAAGGAAGGAAGGAAGGAAGGAAGGAAGGAAGGAAGGAAGGAAGGAAAGAAGGAAGGAAGGAAGGGAAGGGAAGGACAAAAAAATGATGTTAATGGCTCTTGAGAATACATGAACCACTACCTAATAAGCCTTTTTTATTGTAATTGAAGGTTATTTATGTGTATTTATCTATGAAGGAAAAAAGGAAGAGATGAGTAAGAGATTGAGAGAAGGAAAGTAGGAAGGAAGGAAGGAAGGAGAGAAAGAAATTAGAGATGCTGGTTTCCCTTCCCTTCCCTTTCCCTTCCCTTCCCTTCCTTTCCTTTCCTTTCCCTTCCCTTCCCTTCCTTTCCTTTCCATTCCCTTCCCATTCTGTTTCCTTCCCTTCCCTCTACTTCCCTTTCTTTCCATTCTGTTCCCTTCCCTTCCCTCCACTTCCCTTTCTTTCCTTTCCCTTCCCTTCTCTTCCCTTTCTTTCCCTTCCCTTCCCTTCCTTCTCCACTCCTTTCTTTCCCTTCCCTTCCCTTTCCTTCTTATTCGTTTTCTTGTTTCATTATCTTGCTTAATTTCACATTTTGCTTTCTCCTCCTCCTCCTCCTCCTCCTCCTCTTCCTTACTTTCTTTACTTTCTTGCTTAATTTGTTGCTTTATCTTATTTCCTTTGCTTCACTTTCTTTCTTTCTTTCTTTCTCTCCTCCTCCTCCTCCTCCTCCTCCCCTAATTCCCCGGAGCATCTTCTCTCCCGTTATTTTCTCTCCTACGCGCCAGCTAATTACCTCCATCCCTTAGCTGGCCGGAGATATTTTACCTCCACCCCTCCCCCTTTCCCTCCACTCACCCCTTCCATTCCTCCTTTTCTTCTCTACTTCCTATTTACTCTCATTTGTCTTCCCTTTCTCTAATCTTTCTTTTTTTCTTTCTCTCTGGTTTATTTTTTTCCTATTTCCTCCTTTCTTTTGTTTTCTTTCTTTTCCTCCTTTCCTTCACTTTTCTTCCTCCTCCTCTTCCTTTTTTCTTTCTCTCTCTCCATTTCTCTTCTCTCCTATTTCCTCATTTCTCTTTTTTTCTTTCATTTCTTCTTTCTTTTCCTTTTTTCTTCTCTTTTCTTCCTCCTCCTCTCTCCATCTCTCTTCTCTCCTTTGTCATCATCTACTTTTTTCCTTATTTCCTTCTCTCTCTCTTTCTCCTTCTCTTCTTCTCCTCCTTTCCTTGTTCTTCTTCCTCCTATTCCTCCTCTTCTTCTTCTTCCTCATTCTCCTTTTCCTTCTCTCATCTCTCTCTCTCTCTCTCTCTCTCTCTCTCTCTCTCTCTCTCTTTCTCCTTCTCCTCCTCCTCCTCCTCCTCCTCCCATTCATCTCTCCAGGACGCGCACAACCAATGCATCTATGAATCCACAATGAGGGAAGACCCGGAAAAAAACAAGGCATTAGATCGCCTCTCAAGGGGTTCGGGTTTATTACGAGGATAAAGAGGAGAGGATTTAACTTGGATTCAGAGGCGAAGGTGAAATGGATAAAGAAATAGAGAGAAAGATACAGAAAGGGAGATGGTGAAATGGATAAAGAGGAGGAAAGAGAAAAACTGATAAAGGAGAAAAGGGAGAGAAAGTGCTACAAAAGAAAGGGAGAGAAGGAAAAAAGATAAGAAACAGAGAGAGAGAGAGAGAGAGAGAGAGAGAGAGAGAGAGAGAGAGAGAGAGACAAAGGGAGAGGATGAAAAGGAAAGAAAAAAAAAAGAGAAAAGGAAAACATAATAAAATCGAATAAAAGAGAAAATTATAGAGAAAGAGAGGAGGAACGGGAGAGAGAGAGAGAGAGAGAGAGAGAGAGAGAGAGAGAGAGAGAGAGAGAGAGAGAGAGAGAGAGAGAATAAAGGTGATGAAAAGAAAAGGAAAGAAAAAAAAAAGAGAAAAAGAAAACATAAGAAAATCGAATAAAAGAGAATTAAAGAGAAAAATTATAGAGAAAAGAGAGGAGGTGGAACGGATGAGAGAGAGAGAGAGAGAGAGAGAGAGAGAGAGAGAGAGAGAGAGAGAGAGAGAGAGAAATGCTTAAAACGGAGACTGCAAAAAAGATAGAGAAAGAAACAAAGACAGAGAATGTACTACGAAAGGAAGGAAAGAAGAAAGAGGATCGAATCGCATCTCAAGGGGGTTAGGTTCATTAGCAAGACGAAGGAGGACGTTTAAGTTGCATCCAATTCCACAAGACAAAGGAAACGATGAAAACATGGCATTGAATCGCATATCATTAGGTTAAAGGGGATTGGATCGCATTTAAGAAGCAACATAGGATTGGATACCATCTCCAGAGGGTTCAAGTTCATTAAAAAGACGAAGGAGGGCGCTTAAGTTGCATACAATTCCATAAGACAAAGGAAACAATAAAAAAGAGAGCACTGAATCGCATATCAGGAAGCAAAAGAGGATTGGATCGCATCTCAAGAGGGTTCAAGCTCATTAGGAAGACGAAAGAGAAGGTTTTACAAAGTATTCAATTCCACAAGACAAAGGAAATAATAAAAAAGAGCATCGAATCGCATATCAGGAAGCGACGGAGAATCGGATCGCATCTCCAGATGGTTCAAGTTCATTAAGAAGACGAAAGAGAAGATTTTACATGCACTCAGAAACACAAAAATAAAAAAAGAAACAAAGAACACAGCATTGGATCGCATATCATTGGGTTGAAGGGGATTTGATCGCATTTAAGAAGCAACAGAGGACTGGACACCATCTCAAGAGGGTTCAAGCTTATTAGAGGGACGAAGAAGGTTATACAAAGCATCCAATTCAGCGTTGCCAAATTATCGTACTCATCGCATTGTATTCTCGTAGTTTCTGACCAATGACTATAGCAAAAGAGCACATACAAACATCAACAAATAGGAGTTTTAACGCTAACTTCAATTTTCTATCGTCGTTTGTGTAGGTACGAGAGTTTGAGGCTTAAAAAGGATGAATACAATGTGGTGAATACGATAATCTGGCAACCCTGATCCAATTCCACGAAGCATTGGCCGCATATCATGAACCAAGAGGATCGGATCGCATCTCCAGAGGGTTCAAGTTCATTAGGAAGACGAAGGAGAACGTTTTGCATGCACTCAGAAACACTGTACCGAGAAAGAACCAGAGAACGCAGCATTGGATCGCATATCATTAGCTTAAAGGGGATTGGATCGCATCTAAGAAGCAACAGAGGATCGTATCGTATCTAAAGAGGGTTCGAGTTCATTATAAGACGAAGAAGAAAGTTTTTCATGCATCCAATTCCACAAGACAAAGAATACGATAAAAATAGAGAACTGGATAGCATATAAAGAAGCGATAGAGGATTGGATCGCATCTCAAGGGGGTTCAAGATCATTACATAGACAAGAAGGAGGTTTAGGTTTGTTATAGCCTAAAATACAAGAATACGATTTTTTTTTCTTTTTTACAGCAGAGGAGACAGAGCAAGGGCGTAAAAAAAAAAAAAAAAAAAAAAAAAGCCCGCTACTTGCTGCTCCTGAATAGAGTAGAGTAGAGTAGAGTAGAGTGGAGTAGAGTAGAGAGAAATACGTATAAGAAAAGGTAAAAGAAAATCACATATCAGAAGGCAGAAACAAAGCATTGGATCGCATATCAAGAGCCAATAGAGGATTGAATACCATCTGAAGAGGTTCCAAGTTCATCAAGAGGAGGAGGAGGAGGAGGAGGAGGAGGAGGAGGAGGAGGAGGAGGAGGTTTCAGTTGCATTCAGATTCGGACGACAAATTAAAGAACAGAAAAAAAAGAAAAAAAATTAATACCATCTCAAAACAGCAAAAAACAGAGAATTGAATACCATCTCAAAACGGCAAAAAACAGAGAATTGAATACCATCTCAAAACAGCAAAAAACAGAGAATTGAATACCATCTCAAAACGGCAAAAAACAGAGAATTGAATACCATCTCAAAACAGCAAAAAACAGAGAATTGAATACCATCTCAAAACGGCAAAAAACAGAGAATTAAATACCATCTCCAGAAGCAACAGAGGATCGGATCGCATCTCAAAAGGTTCAAGTGTATTACGAAGATGGGATTGAGGAGTTTAAACACACAAAAAACCTGAGGAAAAACAAAAACAAAAAAGCATCAAAAGGCAAAATCAGAGCATTGGATACCATCTGAAGAGGCAAAAGGATCGGATCGCATCTCAAGAGGATCCAACTTCATTACGGAGACGAGAAGAAACACAGGAGAGGGAGTGAGGCGTGACACACACACACACACACACACACACACACACACACACACACACACACTTTTTTTCCTTCATCTTCATTTTTTATCTTCATATTTCTTAGTCTTTCACCTCTCCCTCCTCCTCCTCTTCTTCCTCTTCCTCCTCTTCCTTCGTTTTTTCTATTCATACTTTTCAGTCTTCTACCTTCTCCTCCTCCTCCTCCTCCTCCTCCTCCTCCTCTTCCTCCTCCTTCTTTTCTTCCTCTTTCTTTTTCACCTGCTATTTCTACATATTATTATTATTATTATTATTATTATTATTAGTAGTAGTAGTAGTAGTAGTAGTTTTGGTGGTTCAATCAGACAGACAGAGACACACACACACACACACACACACACACACACACACACACACACACACACACACACACACACACACACACACACACACACACACACACAACCCCCAGGACACGTTTCGCTGGGCTGCAACATTTGTCTTTCCTCGCTTCCAAAGTGTTCCAGAGGGCGCAGAGAGTGTGTGTTGCAGAGAGTGAGTGCGTGAGGGAGTGAGTGAGTGAGTTTGTATGTTCCTGAGTGTATTAATCTTTTTTTCTTTCTTTCTTTCTCTTTCTATCTAATTTCCTTTACATTAATCTTTTTCCTCTCTCTCTCTCTCTCTCTCTCTCTCTCTCTCTCTCTCTCTCTTCCTCTTTCTTCTTGATCTCCTTTCTCCTCACTCCTCCTTCTCCTCTTCCTCTTCTTCCTCTTACACTAACTTTATTTCTATGTTTCCTCTTTTCTTTCTCTTTTTCATTTTCCTTTTTATCCTTCCTCCTCCTTTTCCTCTTCTTCTTCCTCTTCCTCCTCCTCCTTTTTTTCTTATCTTCTATCCTTTTCCTTTCTGTCTTTGATCTTCTATTTTTCGTTTCTCTTCTTCCTCCTCCTCCTCCTCCTCCTCTTCCTCCTTCTCCTTCAATTTCTCTCCCTCTTATCTCTGTTGAGTGTTTCCTTGCTAGTCTCTCTCTCTCTCTCTCTCTCTCTCTCTCTCTCTCTCTCTCTCTCTCTCGTCTATTTGCAATCCTGATGCTTCCCTGACTTTTCCCTCCCTCCCTCCCTCCTCCTCCACCTCCTCCTCCACCTCCACCTCCTCCTCCTCCTCCTCCTCCTTCTCCTCCTCCTCCTCTGACCTTCAACAGGACCAAAAATTATTTCCCATACGAGGGAGAGAAATGGAGGAGAAGGAAGAGGAGGAGGAAAAGGAGGAGGAGGAGGAGGAGGAGGAGGAGGAGGAGGAGGAGGAGGAGGAGGAGGAGATGACGAAATTTAAGAGGAGGAGGAAGAGGAGGTAAAAGTAATAAAAAACGGAGATGGAAAAAAAATGAAAAAAATGAAGTTGCAAAACGAGGAGGAGGAGGAGGAGGAGGAGGAGGAGGAGGAGGAGGAGGGAAGGAAAGTGAGATACAGAGCAAAAAGGAGAGGAAAAGAGGAGAAAAATGAGAAGCAAGAAGAGGAAAATGAGGAAGAGGAAAAAATTAAAGAGGAGGAGGAGGAGGAGGAGGAGGAGGAGGAGGAGAAGGAGGAAGGAATACGAATTAGAGGAGTTAAAAAGGTTAAAACAAAAAAAATTGAGAAAGAGGAAGAAGAGAAGGAAGAAATTCTAAGCTGCAGAAAGAGGAGGAAGAAGAAGAGGAAGAGGAAGAAAAAAAAAGTTGAGAAGGCTTCAAAAAACGTAAAAGTTGCACGAAAATACTTTCTCTCTCTCTCTCTCTCTCTCTCTCTCTCTCTCTCTCTCTCTGACACACACCAGCACCTCTGTCACGTCTCTCATAACACGAAGAGGAGGAAGAAGAGTGAGAGGAGGAGGAGGAGGAGGAGGAGGAAGAGGAAGAGGAGGAGAAGAGGAGAGGAGGCTGGTACTTGTCCTATTTTGTTGACCTTGACCCCTGACCTCTCTCTCTCTCTAATGAGGCACACGAGGGGGGGGGGGGGGACAGTGACAGCCAATCGATAATTTGTCCCTCGAGACTTTACAAACACCTTCACACCTTGACACCCCCCCACAGGTATACATAATTACACCTACACTAATTACACCCCCACAGGTACATAATTACACCCACACTTATACACTTATTATAGCCATGGTAATTACACCCCCACAGGTATACATAATTACACCTACACTAATTACACCCCCACAGGTACATAATTACACCCACACTTATTATAGCCATGGTAATTTCACCCCCACAGGTACATAATTACACCCACACTAATTACCCACGCACAGGTACATAATTACACCCACACTACTGACACCCCCACAGGTACATAATTACACCCACACTCATTACCCACCCACAGGTACATAATTACACCCACACTTATTATAGCCATGGTAATTACACCCACACTCATTATACCCACACTAATCACACCCCCAGGCACGTTTTTACAGCCTTCAGCACGCCCAAACTGTCTCCACACGCATTATCTACACCTTCATTAAGTAGCCCCTCCCTTCCCTCCTCTCTCTCCTCCTCCCATTCTCTACTCTCTCCTTTTTTTCTTTTTTTCCTCCTCCTTTTCAGGCCGCCGCTCCCAAAAGGCTTCAAAGGCCGCTACATTTTTTTTTTTTTTTTTGGTGCAACGCGAACACTTCCTGACCCTTGAGTGTGGAAAAATGTTATTTAGGCCACACCTACTCCACCCTTACGTAATGATGATGATGATGATGATGAATAGAAGAGTACACCTAATATTCTTTTTCATATATTTACGATCCATTAAAAGTCATATCACTATTAATAATTCCCAAACACTCTCCTCACTAAGTCAACATTTCACGATGCAAGTATTTGTATGTATTGAATAGAAGAGTACCCCTAATATTCTTTTTCATATATTTACGATCCTTTAAAAGTCATATCACCATTAATAATTCCCAAACACTCTCCTCACTAAGTCAACATTTCACGATGCAGATGTTTAAGCAAGTATTGAGTGTATTGAATAGAAGAGTACACCTAATACTCTTTTTCATATATTTACGATCTATTAAAAGTCATATCACTATTAATAATTCCCAGACACTCTTCTCACTAAGTCAACATTTCACGATGCAGATGTTTAAGCAAGTATTGAGTGTATTGAATAGAAGAGTACACCTAATACTCTTTTTCATATATTTACGATCCATTAAAAGTCATATCACTATTAATAATTCCCAGACACTCTTCTCACTAAGTCAACATTTCACGATGCAGATGTTTAAGCAAGTATTTGTGTGTATTGAATAGAAGAGTACACCTAATTATCTTTTTATATATTTCCGATCCATTAAAAGTCATATCACTATTAATAATTCCCAGACACTCTTCTCACTAAGTCAACATTTCACGATGCAGTGTTTAAGCAAGTATTGGTGTGTATTGAATAGAAGAGTACACCTAATTATCTTTTTATATATTTCCGATCCATTAAAAGTCATATCACTATTAATAATTCCCAGACACTCTTCTCACTAAGTCAACATTTCACGATGCAGTGTTTAAGCAAGTATTGAGTGTACTGAATAGAAGAGTACACCTAATACTCTTTTTCATATATTTACGATCCTTTAAAAGTCATATCACCATTAATAATTCCCAAACACTCTCCTCACTAAGTCAACATTTCACGATGCAGATGTTTAAGCAAGTAATGAGTGTATTGAATAGAAGAGTACACCTAATACTCTTTTTCATATATTTACGATCTATTAAAAGTCATATCACTATTAATAATTCCCAAACACTCTCCTCACTAAGTCAACATTTCACAATGCAGATGTTTAAGCAAGTATTGAGTGCATTGAATAGAAGAGTACACCTAATATTATTTTTATATATTTACGATCCATTAAAAGTCATATCACCATTAATAATTCCCAAACACTCTCCTCACTAAGTCAACATTTCACGATGCAGATGTTTAAGCAAGTATTGAGTGTATTGAATAGAAGAGTACACCTAATATTATTTTTATATATTTACGATCCTTTAAAAGTCATATCACCATTAATAATTCCCAAACACTCTTCTCACTAAGTCAACATTTCACGATGCAAGTACTTGTGTGTATTGAATGGAAGAGTACCCCTAATATTCTTTTTTATATATTTACGATCCTTTAAAAGTCATATCACCATTAATAATTCCCAAACACTCTTCTCACTAAGTCAACATTTCACGATGCAAGTACTTGTGTGTATTGAATAGAAGAGTACCCCTAATATTCTTTTTCATATATTTACGATCCATTAAAAGTCATATCACTATTAATAATTCCCAAACACTCTCCTCACTAAGTCAACATTTCACGATGCAGTGTTTAAGCAAGTATTGGTGTGTCTATAAGAAGCAGATGCAATAAAGATAGCAATGGATGTAATAAGATCGAATAATATAATGTAATAAGATAAGAAGATAACAAGCTACTCATAAGTTGTAATAAGATTCAGTAACGAGATGTAACAAGATAATATGTAATAAGATAATAAGATAATAACAAGATCTAATAATGGTAACAATAGAAGGAATGGCCTCAGTCACCTACCTTGTGCTCCAGCCTCTCCTCCACCGCTCAATCTTCTTCCACTTATGCATTACCATTAACACGTGTAATAACTTCCATAGCAATAACAACAACAACAATATCCATAATAACAATAATAATAAAAATAATAATAATAAAAATAATAATGATAATAATAAAAATCCTTCAAGACGTTCATAACACCACAAATATAGGGAGTTTTAGGGTGGGTGGGGTGGGGGTGGGTGAGCGTGGGCGTGTGTGTGTGTGTGTGTGTGTGTGTAAAATGGGTGTAGGAATGGATGGGTTGATGTGAGTAAGTGGCTGGATGTGGGTATGGGCGTGAATGGGTAAGGATGGGCGTGGGCTACTGGGGTGGGTTCGTGGGTATGGGTGGGTACAGAAGGTGGGCGTCATTCACACAACACAACAAAACAACAACAATAACAAAACAATGCGTCAGGGAGTGGGCGGTGGTGGGCGGCGGAGTGGGCGGCAAACTAACCCCTTAACCAACTAGCTAAGTGGGTGGACACATGGGCGAGTTACTAGGTCCATGGGCGTCATACTAAAACTCACCTCACGCCCACTAGCTTCAACCTGCCCACCCAATGGCTTCACTACATCTGCCCGCCCACCTGCCTCCCCGCCCACCGCCCACTCGCCCTCACAGCACACCGAGAAATGTACAGTAACCGCTCCCTTGGTTCCGGGCAGAGCGGGCAGACTGACAGGAGGAGAGGCGGTGTCAGGAAAAAAAATGAATCCAGAAAATGCTTTAAGGAAAATGCCGTGAGGAAAATGCCGAATAAAGAGTGACGAATAAGGGAAATGCCGAATATAGAGTGACGAATAAGGGAAATGCCGAATAAGAGAAAACAAACAAAGTGAACACGGATAAGAAACAGGACATCCAAAAAACGGGAGCGTGGGGGCAAGAGACACACATCCGCAAAAAGAAAGAGACAGCCGCAGCGCGTCCAGCCTGCTGCCCTCAACGCCTGCTGGCCACACCTCCACGACGGTGTGGCGCGCCTCACCCGCTGAACACGGCCTTCCAGGGGCCTGCTGACTACTGCCGGGTGCTGGGGATGGGGGGGGGGGGGGTTCTGGGGCCTAGGGGAGGGGGTGGGGCGTGCTGGGAGACTAACTGGGGGGTGGGAAGGGGCATTACCAGAGGGGTGTTTAGGGTGGCGCCGGGCAGGAGGCACGACACCGACGAGGGGCAGGGTGTGTGTGTGTGTGTGGCTATAAGCTGTACGTGCACACTCAGGCATGAACGAGCAGGCAGTCTTAAAAATTCTTTTCGCTCGTGTGTGTGTGTGTGTGTGTGTATGTGTGTGTGTCATGCAGGGGTGGGCTTGGCGGGCGCGGCTGAGGGCAGCAGGGGCAGGCGGCGGCGTGAGGGGGTCTACTGTACATCTCGTTGGTGGCGCGGTGACCTGGCGCAACACTGCCACGCGTCCCCCGCCGCTACCTGAGAAGGCGCCGGTGGAGCGCTTGAGGCGCGCCCTCTTCTCGGCCACCAGGGCCAGCAGGGCCGGGGAGAGCGTGTCCAGGCCCTGCTCCAGCCCGCCCTCGCCCGGCCCCGATTCCTCGCGGCCCGACGGCTCCAGGCCGGCGGCCGCCGCGGCGCGCCCCGCCTCCAGACTCTTGCTGCGCGTGGTGCGCGTCGGGGAGGACAGCGCCAGCTGCCGCTTGAGGGTGTTGAGCAGCTCCTGGGAGGTCATCAGCGACGAGGACTTGACGGGGCCGTGGTTCTGGTGGTCCTGCTGCTGCTGCTGGCGGGCCTGCGAGGCCATCGTGGACAGCCGCGGCCGCATCTTAGCCTCGCGCGCCGCCATGCTGTCCCGGATCTCCTGCAGGGACGCGTACTCGCCGTCCATGCGGCCCGGGGAGCCGCCCTGGGTCTCGTGCGGCATGATGGACTTCTGGTGCTGCAGCGTGCGCTGCCGCTTCTGGCGCATGATCTGCTGCGCCTGCTGCTGGTGGAGCTGCTGCTGGAGCTGCTGCGTCTGCTGGTGCTGGAACTGTTGCTGGTGCTTCTGGAACTGGTGCTGCTGTAGCTGCTGGTGTAGCTGCTGTTGTTGCTGCTGCTGCTGCTGCTGGAGCTGCTTGAGCTGGGCGAAGGTGGCGGGGATGTAGTACCGCTCGCGCCACACGGGGTCCCTGGAAGGCTGCTGGCGCAGCTGCTCGGCGCGGTACTGGCGCAGGTCCACGTACTCCTGCTGCTGCTGCTGCTGCCGCTCCATGGCCTCGTAGTTGCGCAGCTCCACGTACTCGGTGAGGTGCGGCGTGCCGGGCCCCGGCGTGCTGTAGCTGGCCGTCTGGGCGCGCATGGGCGGCGCGTGCTGGCGGTGCTGGTAGTGGGCGGGGGGCATGTCGTGTAAGGGCGTGTGTGTGTTGGGGGAGGGGTGGGGCTGGGGGGGCAGGGCACCGAGCGGGGACCTGGCAGGGGACTGGTAGGAGGGGGGGCTGGGGCGTGTGGGCGAGGGGGGCGCCAGGCGTATGGAGGAGCGCCGCCCCCGCTTCTCAGAGACGGTGTAGGTGCGTGGGAGGGGCCCGGGCAGCGGGTCAGCCTCGTGGCTCTGCTGCCACGAGCGACTCTTACCCATGGCGGCCGACGGGTGCGCCTGCACCGCCTCCTGGCGCGTGATGTGGTGGTGGCGTGCGCGGCCCTGCCCGCCCTCCACCGACTGACCCAGCGCGGCGCTCTGCTGCTGCTGCGTCTGCCACGAGCGGCTCTTGGCCATCTGGCGGGCACGCTCGCTCTGCGGCGTGCTGTGGCCCACGCTGTACTGCTGCCAGGAGCGGGCCTTGAACAGGGGCGGCGGCTGGGGGCTGCGCGCCCGCCCCTCCTCGTGGGACATGCTGCGGTGGCCGACGCCAAGGGGGTGCTGAGCCTGACCCTCGCCCTCGCGGCGCGGCGGCGGAGCGGCGTTCTGTGGCGGCGCCATGCGTGTCCACGGGTCCACGGGCGATGGGCGGCTGGCTGCGCGCACCGGCGACTTGCTGGGCGCCCGCACCGGCGAGCCCTCCAGGCCGCGGCTGGGCGAGCAGCTGCTCCTCCGGCTGTCCCTCTTCCGGCTGCTGTCAGACCTGCTGGGCGAGCGGCTCGGGGGACCGCTGGGGGGGCGGCTGGGGGACTTACTGGGAGATCGACGAGATTTTCTTGAAGGCGAGCGGTTGACAGCTGACTTTGGGGGCGGGACGGGGCTGGAGGTGACGAGGGCGATGCTGGGCACGCCGCTCCGCACGCTGCCGGTGCGGCTCTCCGTGGACTCCTGCGACGCCTTGCTCAGGATGCCCTGCCGCCGCGGGCTGGGCCGCCGGGAGCGCCGGCCGCCGCTGCGGACGCTGAGCCGCGAGCCCAGCTGCCGCGCGGCGCTGCCCTGCTCGCTGCTGCTGCCGTCGCCGCTGTCCCGCTGCGGCGACGGCAGGTCCACGTTCTCGTAGCCATCGGCGTCGGTCTGGGAGGAGGGTCGCGGGGACTGGTCCACCGGCTGGTCGTACACGCTGCTGGGTGTCGAGTCCCCGCGGTCGCTGCCGGCGCGGCTCTCGGCGCGGCTGCCAGTGTGGCTTCCGGTTCGGCTTCCTGTGCGGCTGCCCGTGCGGCTGCTGGCGGGCAGGCTGGAGGGGCCGCCCGTCGCGGCGCGGTCCCGTGATGAGCGGCTGCTGGTGCCAGTGCGGCTGCCGGCGCGGCTGCCGCTGCCAGCGCGGCTGCTGTTGTTGGTGCCGCCGCGGCTGGAGCCTGAGTCCGTGGCGCAGTCCAGCAGGCGGTCGCCGCTCCAGCTCTGGCTCTTCTCGATGGTCTGTGTCTCCTCCACACGGCCCTGCGCGGCGCCGCGGCCGTCCAGGATGGAGGGCGAGCTGTTGATGCTGAAGGAGTCGGGCGTGTGGTCGTGCGTGTACTTCCAGGACGAGGAGCGCTCCACGCCCGCCTTCTGCTGCTGCTGCGTGTACAGCTCCCGCGGGGAGGTGCCGCCCCCCGCCGGGGTGCTGACGGCCACGGTCTCCCGGCGGCGGCCGCTGGTGCCGGAGCGCGCCACCACGGGGTTGGGCGCCACGCCGGCCTCGCCCAGCTCGGGGGCGGCGGAGGAGCCCTTGGTGCTGCCCCCCGAGCTGCCCCGCAGCAGCCGGCTCAGCAGCTTGCTCTTCTTCATCGCGACGCTTCACGGAGACGCGGCGGCGCTCGGACAAGGCACGGCGCGGCGCGGCGCGGTGGTGCACGACGCCTCACATGCGGCACCTCGGATGGCGGCGGCGGCGGCGGCGGCCACAGCTGCTGGGCGGAAGGCGCGTCAATCCGCTCCCTCGACGCGGCTCCTCGCCGGCTCAGCGCCTCAGCGGCTCACTGGCCAACACTCTCTGGGGGGGAACACGCGGTGAGCGGCGTGGCCATGCGGCGCAGCGCGGCGGAGCCTGACTTTGGTGAAGGACACACGAGGGTGGGGCGGCGGTGATGGTGATGAGTGGTGAGCAGGGGGTGGTGTGGTGATGCACAGCCGCGGGGGGGAGGGGGAGGGGAAGGGGGGCCAGGTGGTGGTGGTGGCGGTGGTAATGTGTGAGGGAGAAGTGGTGGTGAAGGACGTGGCGGGGACAGCCGGCTCCTCCCATGGCTTCCCTTCACCCGAACCCCTGCCGGCCCTCCCCGACCCAACCACGCGCCTGCCGCAAACAAATCTGTCCCCTGATTAAGCCGCGCCCTCAACCCTCCCCGACCCCTCCCAGGCCAGCGACTGGGCGCTAATGAAACACTCCAAACACAACACACCTCACCCTTACACTCCCCCCCCCCCCCACCCACACACACCCTCACCTCTACACACACAAAAAGACACCAACACAAACCCTTCCACACACACACACACACACACACACACACACACACACACACACACACACATGCACACACACACTCTCACTCCACCACCCTTGCCCCCTCCTCTCAACCTCCTCCTCGTCCTCCCCTACACCTCCCATCGACACAACAGCCTCCCTCGCGTCACTCTTAACAAGCAACGCCAACCAACAACAGGTGAACCAATTAAGAGAGGCGATGCTCACGTCCTGCCGCCCTTACCTATACGATCCTGCGCCGACCCTGTTCGCTCGACCCGACACGGCCCTTCATCCCATCAAAGTGTGTGGGAGGGGAGGAAGAAGGGAAGGAGAAAGGAGAGAAAAGAAAAGGTATGGGAGAACACTGGAGGAGGGGTGAAGGAGGGGGTGTAGGAGAGAGAGATATATATAGAGGAAAGAAAAAAAGGAGGGGGAAGAGACACTGGCAAGGGAGGAATAATGTAGGTCGAGGCTGGAAAAGGCCGAGGCAGGCCGAGGCAGGCTGGGAAAGGCCGGGGAGGTGAGAGGGAGAGGGGACAGTGGGACGGAGAAGAGGGTGGGGATGAGTAAGGGGAGGGAGGGGAGGTGAGGAAGAGGGGAAAGAGAAGGGAGAGAGTTGGGAGAGGGTGGGGGTGATGGAGGCGGCAAGGGAGAGTGAGGAGTGAGGGGGGAGGGGGCTGGGGGGCTTGGGGGGGAGGGGGGGTATCGTCAGACACACCACAGTTACAACAACACAAAAACACAAGTTTGATTGAGTGTGCCAAAGGGTGGAACGTGTCTCTCTCTCTCTCTCTCTCTCTCTCTCTCTCTCTCTCTCTCTCTCTCTCTCTCTCTCTCTCTCTCTCTCTCTCTCTCTCTCTCTACTTTCAAACCAGCATTCCGCGAGTCCTTTCAAATGATGATACTTTTTTTTTTTATAGATAACACACACACACACACACACACACACACGTCACTGCAAATATTCTCCCGTCCCACTTATAACGTGTTCGGGCCTATCACAGCAGCGACCTATTTTTCACGGCGTTACTATAAAAAAAAAAATTCGCGCGCCTCAATACAACTTCGACACTTCCAGCACCAAAGCTCTTCTCCCCTTTCCTTAATCTGCCTCCCCTTTCTAAATCTCCCTTTCTCCCCTACACTGTACTTACTGACCCCCCCCTCCCCCCCCCCTCCTCCTCCTCCTCCTCCTCCTCCTCTTCCTCTGTAGTCTTCCTCCTCCAGTCTCGAAAAATAAAAAAAAGACGAATAGTATTAAAAAAGGCTGAAATATTAATGCTGTCAGCTTATCTAGGGGCGATACGGGTCTCCCAAATAAAAGAAAGGAAATTTATTTGTATATTTCAATGGCTGTATTTTAATCTCTCTCTCTCTCTCTCTCTCTCTCTCTCTCTCTCTGGCGACTGTCTTTTAACATCTTCTGTCTTGAGTTTTTATTAATCTTTTCTCTCCTCCTCCTCCTCCTCCTCTTCCTTCTCCTGTTTGTTTGAGTGGCTGTATTCTAAGCTCTCTTTCTCTTTCTCTCTCTCTTTCCTTCTTTCTTTATCATTCTGGCAACTGTCTTTTTTATCTTCTTCTGTCTGGTGTTCTTTCTAATCGGTTTTCTTCTCCTCCTCCTCCTCCTCCTCCTCCTCCTCCTCCTCCTCCTCCTCCTCCTTCTCCAGTTTTCCTCCTCTCTTGTCTTACATATCCAAACGCCTATCTTTTTAAATCTAATGTCTTCGGTGTTTGCTAATCCTTATTCTTACTAACCTAACCTATCCTAACCTCCTCCTGTCTTCTCTAACTTATCCAAGCGCCTATCCTTTCCAATCTCCTCCTGTATTCAGTGCTTGTAAATCCTTATTCTTGCTAACCTAACCTAACCTAACCTATGCTAAGTTCCTCTTGTCCTCTCCAACTTATCCAAGCGCCTATCCTTTCCAATCTCCTCCTGTCTTCGGTGTTAGAAAATCCTTATCCTTACTCACCTAACCTAACCTAACCTATCCTAACCTAACCTAACCTATGCTAAGTTCCTCTTGTCCTCTCTAACTTATCCAAGCGCCTATCCTTTCAAATCTCCTCCTGTCTTCGGTGTTTGAAAATCCTTATCCTAACCCAACCTAACCTAACCTCCTCCTGTCTTCTGAAACTTACCAAAGCGCCTATCCTTTCCAATCTCCTCAAGTCTTCGGTGTTTGAAAATCCTTATCCTAACCTAACCTAACCTAACCTCCTCCTGTCTTCTCTAACTTATCCAAGCGCCTATCCTTTCCAATCTCCTGCCTTCGGTGCTTGCAAATCCTTATCCTAACCTAACCTAACCTAACTTCCTCCTGTCTTCTGAAACTTACCCAAACGCCTATCCTTTCCAATCTCCTGCCTTCGGTGTTTGCAAATCCTTATCCTAACCTAACCTATGCTAACCTCCTCCTGTCTTCTCTAACTTATCCAAGCGCCTATCCTTTCCAATCTCCTGCCTTCGGTGCTTGCAAATCCTTATTCTTACTTCAAAATCCTCCAACTCTTGGCTTTCTTCTCAAGTCTTCTGCTTCCTGTTATCTATCTCCATTACATCTTCTCATATCACTCCCCTTTCTCACCCACTCACTCTGTCAATCTACCTTCTACCTGTCACTTTCGCCTCCCTCCTCATCTTTACCTGACCAGTTTCTCATTACCAGAGTACGTAACACACCTGGGGCCCTCCATACTGTACCCTTCCCTTCACTTCCCTTCCCTTCCCTCCCTACCCCTCCCTTCCCTTTCCTAACCTGCCCTTATATTCTCTTACCCTCCCCTCCCTTCCCTTCCCTTCCTTTACCTACTCTCACCTTGCCTACCTGTATCTTCCCATCAATTACCTGTCTCTCTCACCCTCCTTCCTTTCTTTTTTTTTTCTCCTCTTCCGCTTCTACTTCTTTATTATGCTCTATCTTATCTCTTATCTCCCCTCTCTCTCCCTCTCTCTCTCTGTGTTTTTCCCTTCCTTGTCAATCTGTTTCTCGAGGCAAATAGAAAAAGTTAATTTTGTTGACGTAGAAAAATGGGAACTCGACTGAATGATACTAAAAGAGTCGGTCTCTCTCTCTCTCTCTCTCTCTCTCTCTAAAGAGAGAGAGAGAGAGAGAGAGAGAGAGAGAGAGAGAGAGAGAGAGAGAGAGAGAAACTGTGAACATTTATTTCTAAGTGTAAAGTGCTGATGGACTCTCTCTCTCTCTCTCTCTTACTCTATCTCCCTTTAACGAGACCCTCCACCCCTCCCCCCCTTTTCCCTTACCCCTCCTCCTCCTCCTCCTCCTCCTCCTCCTCCTCCTCCTCCTCCTCCTCCTCCTCCTCCTCTTCCTTATCACAGTTCCTCTCCCTCACTTCCTCTCACAAATATTCCTCCACTGAACAATTTATAAGGAGAGAGAGAGAGAGAGAGAGAGAGAGAGAGAGAGAGAGAGAGAGAGAGAGAGAGAGAGAGAGAGAGAGAGAGAGAGAGAGACACACACACACACACACACACACACACACACACACACACACACACACACACACACACACACACACCGACTACAACAATACGCACAAAAACAAAAAAATAACCTGTGTGTGTGTGTGTGTGTGTGTGTGTGTGTGTGTGTGTGTGGGAAAATTAAAGTAAAAGTCTCTCTCTCTCTCTCTCTCTCTCTCTCTCATCAAACGAATTCCAGCTTTCACTTTCTTATAAGTTCCGACGTTCACACTAAATTACTAACACACACACACACACACACACACACACACACACACACACACACACACACACACACATATTTGAGTTTCCGGAGCAGACTCAGAAAATATTTGAGAGAGAGAGAGAGAGAGAGAGAGAGAGAGAGAGAGATCAGCATCCCAGCATCCCATCATCTCTCTCTCTCTCTCTCTCTCTCTCTCTCCTTCCCTCCCTTCTCTCCCTCTCTTTTCCTCCCTTTTCCTCCTCTCCCCTTTCCTCGTTCTTAACTCTTCCTTTCCCTTCCCTTCCTCTTCCCTTCATCTTCCCCCTCCAATCTTCCTCCTCTTCTCGTTTCAATCACATCCCTTCCCTTGATCTTCCTTTCCTCTTCCCTCTCCTCTTCTCCTGCCCTTCCCTTCCCTTCTCTTCCTTTTCCCATCATCTTCCCCCTACAATCTTCCTCTTCTTTTCGTTTCAATCATCATCCCTTCCTTTGATCTTCCCTTCCTCTTCCTCTTCCTCCCCTTCCTCTTCTCTGTACCATGTCACTCCTCTCTCTCCCCTCTCGTAATCAGCTCTACCCTTCCTCTTCCTCTTCCTCTTCTCTCTACCATGTCACTCCTCTCTCTCCCCTCTCGTAACTAGCTCTACCCTTCCTCTTCCTCTTCCTCCCCTTCCTCTTCTCTCTACCATTTCACTCCTCTCTCTCCCCTCTCGTGACTAGCTCTACCCTTCCTCTTTCTCCTTCTCTTCCCCCTCCTCCTCGCATTCACAACACACACACACACACACACACACACACACACACACACAGTTGAATAATGCTACACTGTCCCCGCGAATCTGACCCTTATTAGCAAAGCAGATTTCATCACCCCAACCCCACACACACACACACACACACACACACACACACACACACACGCAATAATCCTAGTGCTTGTTTCTCTTTTTCTCTCTTTTTAACTTTTCATTTACGAACATAAACACACACACACACACACACACACACACACACACACACACACACACACACACACAGGGACGCAAGCAATCACTGTCCTATTTATTCAATCTCCTCCTTCTCCTCCTCATTCTTCTTCCTCCTCCTCCTTCTCCTCTTCTTTGTTTCCTCCCTCCTCCTCAGTTATCAAGCGCACACACACACACACACACACACACACACACACACACACACACACACACACACACACACACACACACGAATCCATTTAACCATATATCTCTCCTCCTCCTCTTCTCTCTTCCTCCTCCTCCTCCCCCCTGAGAGAAGAGTAAACACGACAGTTCCCCTTGAAATAAACAACACACACGACGAAAGAAAACGGGCAACAGAAAACGGGGAACAAGTTGACAACAGCTGATGGAAAAGAATACACTCCAGAAATACGACACTGGTACCAACTCTCTCTCTCTCTCTCTCTCTCTCTCTCTCTCTAATCCCTCCCTTCTTAGCATCCGGGAAGTCAATAACGTGCAATGTGGAGGGAAGGGAAGGGAAGGGAGGGGAAGGGAAGGGAAGGAAGGGAAGGGGAAGGGAAGGGGAGGAAGGTTGACAGGAAGGATGGGGAACGTGACGGGATGAAGGGGGAAAAAGTGAGAGGAGGAGGAGGAGGAGGAGGATGAAGGGAAAGAGAGGAAGGAGAGGGAAGAGATGAAGGAGGGGGAGGTAAAAAGGAAGAGGAATATTGATAAAGAGGGAAAGAAAGGAAGGAGAAAGTAGAAAGAAATAAAGAAAGGAAGGAAAAGGAAAAAAACTGATAAAAGAAAGAAAATGAAAGGGAAAATAAAGAAAAAGAAAGATAAGAAAAAAAAGGAAAGGAAAAGAGAAGAAAATATAGGAAAGTAAAGAAAATAGACAAAAAAAGAAGGAAAGGAGAGAGAGAGAGAGAGAGAGAGAGAGAGAGAGAGAGAGAGAGAGAGAGGAGGAGGAGGAAGAGGAGGAGAAGAGGAGGAGAAGAGGAGGGAGAGGAGGAGGAGGAGGAGGAGGAGGAGGGTAGGAAGATCAGAAGGAGAGGGTAAAAAATTGAGGAAAAAGAAGGAAGGAAGGAAGGAAGGAAGGATAGATGGTAGGAAGAAAGGAAGGAAGGAAGGATAGAAGGAAGGAAGGAAGAAAGAAAGGAAGGATGGAAGGAAGGATGGAAGGAAGGAAGGAAGGAAGGAAGGAAGGAAGAAAGAAAGGAAGGATGGAAGGAAGGATGGAAGGAAGGAAGGAAGGAAGGATGGAAGGAAGGAAGGATAGAAGGAAGGATAGAAGGAAGGAAGGATGGAAGGAAGGAAGGAAGGAAGGATAGAAGGAAAGAAGGAAGGAAGGAAGGATGGAAGGAAGGAAGGAAGGATGGAAGGAAAGATAGAAGGAAGGAAGGAAGGAAGGATGGAAGGATAGAAGGAAGAGAATATAATAACAAAGATAATAGAAAGGAAGGGAAAGAAAGGAAGGAAGGAAGGAATAAAGAAAGGAAGGAAGGAAAGGAAAAAATGGAAAAAGGGAAAAGAAAGAACAAATTAAAGAAGGAAGGAAGGCAGGAAAGAAGGAAGGAAGGAAGGAAGGAGGGAAAGAAGGCAGGAAAGAAGGAAGGAAGGAAGGAAGGAAGGCAGGAAAGAAGGAAAGAAGGCAGGAAAGAAGGAAGGAAGGAAGAAAGGAAGGAAAGAAGGCAGGAAAGAAGGAAGGAAAGAAGGCAGGAAAGAAGGAAGGAAGGAAGGAAGAAAGGAAAGAAGGAAGGATAGAAGGAAGGCAGGAAAGAAGGAAGGAAGGAAAGAATGGAAGTAGGAAAGAAGGAAGGAAAGAAGGAAAGGAAGGAAAGAAGGAAGGAAGGAAGGAAGGAAGGAAGGAAAGAAGGAAGGAAGGAAAGAAGGAAGGAAGGAAGGAAGGAAAGAAGGAAGGAAGGAAGGAAAGAAAAGAAAAGAAACTTGATCCCAAAACTCATCAACCACCACCACCATCACCACCACCACCACCACCACCACCACCATTATCACCACAATTACCCAGCTCATTACACCTATCATTATCTCCACCGATTCGCCGTTTCAACACCACCACCACCACCACCATTTTTCAACACCGGGGTAATGCGAGAGAGAGAGAGAGAGAGAGAGAGAGAGAGAGAGAGAGAGAGAGAGAGAGAGAGAGAGAGAGAGAGAGAGAGAGAGAGAGAGAGAATAAAGGAGCAAGCGAGGCAGAAATCTCAAAGAAAAAAGGAAAAAGGTAATATGAGAGAGAGAGAGAGAGAGAGAGAGAGAGAGAGAGAGAGAGAGAGAGAGAGAGAGAGAGAGAGAGAGAGAGAGAGAGAGAGAATAAAAGAGGAAGTGAAGTGGAAATTGCCAGACTAAGAATAAAAGAAAGAAAATAAGGAAAGAAAGAAAAGAAAAAAAATGAAAGGAAAAGAAGAACAGGAAGAAAAAGAAAATGAAGAAAAAAAAAAGATAAACGACAAGAAGGAAGAAAAAGACGAAAAAAAAGAAAAGAAAAATAAGCAAGAAAAAGAAAATAGCAAAAAATAACCAAATAAATAAATATATAAATAACCCACCCCAAAAATCACCTTCCCAAACATTATTACCAAAAAAAAAAAAAAATACATCCACCATCCACCCAACCAACAGCACTGCAGATGACGTAAGGGGGGGCCGGGGGGAGGGGGGGAGGGGCCTATGACGTCACCAGCGGCCGCCAATGGGAGCGCGCTAGGGTGACGCAATCGGCTACCAATCGCGTTTAATCTCGATAAAAAACGAAGATTAACGCCAATGATCATAACACGGGGGATAATGGTCACGTGATAGCGGGAAAACAGAGGGAAGGGTGGAGGGGGGGGTGGGGGAGGAGAGGGAAGGGGAGAGAGGGGAGGAGGAGGAGGAAATGAAGGGATTGTTGTATGGTGAAGAAGAGGAAGAGGATGAAAGAAGAGGAGGAGGAAAGAGGAAGAGGAAGAGTAGTAGTAGTAGTAGTAGTAGTAGTAGTAACAGTAGTAGTAGTAGTAGTAGTAGTAACAGTAGTAGTAGTAGTAGTAGTAGTAGTAGTAATAGAAGTAGTAGTAGTAGTAGAAGAAAAAGTAGAACAACCAACCCTTTTAAGAACAGAGCCCAACCCCTTTAAGAACAGAATCCAACCCTTTTAAGAACAGAATCCAACCCTTTTAAGAACAGAATCCAACCCTTTTAAGAACAGAATCCAACCCTTTTAAGAACAGAATCCAACCCTTTTAAGAACAGAATCCAACCCTTTTAAGAACAGAATCCAGCCCTTTTAAGAACAGAATCCAATTAAGAACAGAATCCAACCCTTTAAGAACAGAATCCAACCCTTTAAGAACAGAATCCAACCCTTTAAGAACAGAATCCAACCATTTAAGAACAGAATCCAGCCCTTTTAAGAACAGAATCCAGCCCTTTTAAGAACAGAATCCAACCCTTTTAAGAACAGAATCCAGCCCTTTTAAGAACAGAATCCAACCCTTTTAAGAACAGAATCCAACCCTTTTAAGAACAGAATCCAACCCTTTTAAGAACAGAATCCAGCCCTTTTAAGAACAGAATCCAACCCTTTTAAGAACAGAATCCAACCCTTTTAAGAACAGAATCCAACCCTTTTAAGAACAGAATCCAACCCTTTTAAGAACAGAATCCAACCCTTTTAAGAACAGAATCCAGCCCTTTTAAGAACAGAATCCAACCCTTTTAAGAACAGAATCCAACCCTTATAAGAAGAGAATCCAACCTTTTAAGAACAGAATCCAACCCTTTAAGAACAGAATTTAAGAACAGAATTAAGAACAGAATCTAACCCTTTTAAGAACAGAATCCAACCCTTTTAAGAACAGAATCTAACCCTTTTAAGAACAGAATCCAACCCTTTTAAGAACAGAATCCAACTCTTTTAAGAACAGATTCCAACCCTTTTAAGAACAGAATCTAACCCTTTTAAGAACAGAATCCAACCCTTTTAAGAACAGAATCTAACCCTTTTAAGAACAGAATCCAACCCTTTTAAGAACAGAATCCAACCCTTTTAAGAACAGAATCCAACCCTTTTAAGAACAGAATCCAACCCTTTTAAGAACAGAATCCAACCCTTTTAAGAACAGAATCCAATCCTTTTAAGAACAGAATTCAACCCTTTTAAGAACAGAATCCAACCCTTTTAAGAACAGAATCCAACCCTTTTAAGAACAGAATCCAACCCTTTTAAGAACAGAATCCAACCCTTTTAAGAACAGAATCCAACCCTTTTAAGAACAGAATCCAACCCTTTTAAGAACAGAATCCAACCCTTTTAAGAACAGAATCCAACCCTTTTAAGAACAGAATCCAACCCTTTTAAGAACAGAATCCAATCCTTTTAAGAACAGAATCCAACCCTTTTAAGAACAGAATCCAACCCTTTTAAGAACAGAATCCAATCCTTTTAAGAACAGAATCCAACCCTTTTAAGAAGAGAATCCAACCCTTTTAAGAACAGAATCCAACCCTTTTAAGAACAGAATCCAATCCTTTTAAGAACAGAATCCAATCCTTTTAAGAACAGAATCCAACCCTTTTATGAACAGAATCCAACCCTTTTTAGAACAGAATCCAACCCTTTTAAGAACAGAATCCAACCCTTTTAAGAACAGAATCCAACCCTTTTAAGAACAAAATCCAACCCTTTTAAGAATATAATCCAATCATTTTAAGAACAGAATTCAACCCTTTTAAGAACAGAATCCAATCCTTTTAAGAACAGAATTCAACCCTTTTAAGAACAGAATCCAATCCTTTTAAGAACAGAATCCAACCCTTTTAAGAACAGAATCCAACCCTTTTAAGAACAGAATCCAACCCTTTTAAGAACAGAATATAATCCTTTTAAGAACAGAATTCAACCCTTTTAAGAACAGAATCCAATCCTTTTAAGAACAGAATGCAACCCAAAGAAAAAGGTAAACGAATAGGATCCAACATTATCTACCCCCCCCCCCTCCCTCCCTCAAGCCCGGGGACTCTTCCATCTGTCGCCCACACGAGAGAAAAACAAGAAAAACAAACAAAAACAAAAAGAGGCTCGCAAACATCACTTTTAAGAGGATCAGACTCGGTTTATGCGGCAGGTTCAGAATTTATGCAGAATTTATGCTGGAGGAAGACGAGGAGGAGGAGGAGGAAGAGGAGGAGGAGGAGGAGGTATGATAATGGAGGACGGAAGACTATGAGAGAAGGAGGTTGAAGAGGAGGAGGAATAGGAGGAGGTGGTAAGAGGTGAGGAAGAAGAGGAGGAGGAAGAAGAGGATGAAAGATGAGAAGAGGAGAAGGAGGAGGAAGATGAAGAGGATGATAGATGAGGAAAAGAAGAGAAAGAGGAAGAAGAGGAAGAGGAAAGAAGAGGAAGAGGAAAGATGAGGAAAGGAGGAGGAGGAGGAGGAGGAGGAGGTAACGAGATGGAGGAAGAAAAGATTACAAAATGAGGAAAAAATAATAGGAGGATATAAAGGTAAAGAGAGGAGGAGGAAGAGGAGGAGGAGGAGGAGGAGGAGGAAGATGAGAGGATCAGGAGGAGGATGAGATGCTGGTAAAGGAGATGAGATGCTGAGAGAGAGAGAGAGAGAGAGAGAGAGAGAGAGAGAGAGAGAGAGAGAGAGAGAGAGAGAGAGAGAGAGAGAGAGAGAGAGAGAGAGAGAAAACACGTATGATAATTAAATCTTACAATCTTTAATAATATCCTTCACCAAAGTCAATTCTACGCGCACGCACACACACACACACACACACACACACACACACACACACACACACACACACACATATAGTACCCTGTGTGTGTGTGTGCGTGTGTGTGTATGAATGTATGTATGTATGTATGTATGACCACTATATATTCACACCCACAAAAACATGACCTTTCCAAAAACCAGGTCATTTCAGGTCACCAAAATCTCTTACACGAAGCAGATTGACCGACGGATGCTGCAGAGATGGGAGATGATGAAGATGAAGATGAGGAAGATGAGGGAGAGGAATTGGATGCTGTCATGTTCTCTGGGAGTCTGTAGCACCTGTGAGTGAGTGAGTGAGTTCGTCTGTCCGTCCGCTGCGCACCTCACCTCACCTCACCTCACCTGCGCGCTTGTCAAGAGGAGGTGGAGCGCACTTCAATTCCACAATTCACAACGCGTGGATTTCGATTCCATGTTCCAAGTTCCTCTTCCTCTTGATCCTAAATGTTTCCAAGATGATATCGCCTTCGTAACAGTCTCGGAAAGGGTCAGAAAGGAAGAGGAGGAAGAGAGGAGGAGGAGGAGGAGGAGGAAGAGGAGGAGGAAGAGGATGGAACAATACCTCGTGGACGAAGCAACAAGTCCCAGTAACACCACCGCCTCCACCACCACCACCACCTCCACCTGGCTCTTCCACACGACACTTGACTGTACCTCTCACTCAACCACAAGAAGAGGAGGAGGAGGAGGAGGAGGAGGTGGTGAGGGAGGAGGAGGAGGCAGAGGCAAGCAGGCACGAAGAAGGCGAACGCGAAGGCGAAGGCGAAGTAGGAGGCGATATCGAGGCACTGGCGAAGTCTAAGAACACTGACTGACGACGAAGTGAACCGATTGGACGCCGCCGAAGTTGAGTTTTAAGACCGACGTGCGCGGATACGAGACTGCGGCGGGCGTGTAGGCTGTGCTAGCGTGGGCGGGGCGTGGACACAGGCCTGGAGGAGGGGCTGAAGAGGTGGCGGCTTGAGCGTGGGCGTGGGTGTGAGCGAGGAAGAGCGGGCTTAACCACCAACGCGCTCCAGACTCAAGGCGTGTAAGAGGACGTGGAACAGGCGTGGGCGGCGTGCGTGCAGGGCGTGGGACCCTACACCTCCTCTATACCACCCCGGCCCTGCCCTCAGAGACCCCCAAACACCCGTGAGACCGGCGCTACACAGTCTTGCGAAACCGATGGAGATGCGGCGGTACACGAGAAGCTGGTGATGTGGGCGTGGTGAGGGCGTGTGTCCGGGGCGTGGGCGGGCGTGGGCGTGTGGCACAAGAACTAGACACCCCTGCACACTCCACAGGCAGTCCAAAATTCGCTGCAGAACCACGAACCAAAAATCCCCAAAACAAAGCCGGGTCGGGTCTTGGCGAGGCAGGGCGCGGGCACAAGCGGCGGGGGGGTTCTGGGGGGCGCCTGCACACCCCTGGGGCCGCCCTAGTGACCTGCCACCACCTCCTGAGTCCCCTCCCGGCCGGCGGCGCAGCGGTCGGCCATAGCACACAGCGGTTGCGGGTTAGCGGCGGCGGCGGTCCAAACGGTGTGGCGGCGCGCGGCGGTGTGCGGGGGACGGGCGCTTCGTTACCCTGACCTGAGAGCGCAGCTGGGGGGCGGGGGGCGGCAGGGGGGGCGAGGGGGCGATGTTCGGGGGGGCGCGTTTCCCCTCACCTCAGTTCTCTCTCTCCCCGTGAGCTCTCTCTTATACTAGCGCCCCCCCACCCGTCTTCCCCTTCCTCCTCCTCCTCTTCTTCTTCCCTCTCCTCTCTTCTCTCTTACTCTCACTCCTCCTCCTCCTCTCTCCTCTCTCTTTCTCTCTCTCTCTTTCCCTTTTCACAGTTCTAAAAGACGTAGTATGGTAGAGAGAGAGAGAGAGAGAGAGAGAGAGAGAGAGAGAGAGAGAGAGAGAGAGAGAGAGAGAGAGAGAGAGAGAGAGAGAGAGAGAGAGAGGGGTGAGGGGGAGTTGTGGTGTGGTCAAGTGTGTAAGGAGGAGGAGGAGGAGGAGGAGGAGGAGGAGGAAGATGAGCATTGTTAAGTCTGTGATCTGTTTATTGTTTTCTCTCTCTTTCTTTTTCCTTTCTTTCTTTCTTTCTTTATTTGAACTCGAAATGAAGATGTGTTCCTTTGATTAGTCTCTCTCTCTCTCTCTCTCTCTCTCTCTCTCTCTCTCTCTAAAACAAGTGTACCTTTCCCATTAGCTGAAGAGGAAGAGGGAAGAGGACGAGGAGGAGGAGGAGGAGGAGGAGGAGGAGGAGGAGGAGGAGGAGGAGGAGGAGGAGGAGGAGGAGGACGAGGATGAGGAGGAGGAGAAAAACAAGAAAACAAATTATATGAAGAAGGAGGAGAGGAGAGAGGAGAGAGGAGAGAGGAGAGAGGAGGAGAGATATTGGAAGGTTGAAATAGAGAGGAAGGAGAGAGGAGGAGGAGGAGGATGAGGAGGAGGAAGAGGAGGAGGAAGAGGAAGAGGAGGAGGAGGAAGAGGAAGGAAGGAAGGAAGATACGGGTTTAAATAGCTTTAGAGGGGCCCATCGGAGGAGGAGGAGGAGGAGGAGGATAGATATTGGAAAGGTGAAATAGGGAGGAAGTATGGAGTCGAGGAGGAGGAGGAGGAGGAGGAGGAGGAGGAGATAGGTCGCGTGGAAAAGGGAAGGAGAATATTGAGGAAGAGAGGGGCGATATTGAAGAGGAGGAGGAGGAGGAGGAGGACCAGGTAAAGGGGAGATGAGGACAGACGCTTCGGGGTTTCTCTTAACGACTCCTCCTCCTCCTCCTCTTCTTCTTCTTCCTCCTCCTCCTCCTCCTTCATCTTCCTTTACCTAATTTCTTTTATTTTCCCTCATTTTCCTCCCCCCATCTTCTCCATCATCCTCTTCCTCCTCCTCCTCCTCCTCCTCCTCCTCCTCCATCATTTTATCTCCTTCCCGTCCCTTCCCTAATTTATCTTCCTCCATCTTCCTCCTCCTCCTCCTCCTCCTTCTTGTCCTTGTTTTTTTCTCTTATATTTTTTTCATTTTTTTCTTCATTTCCTTCTCACGTTCCACTCTCCTCTTCCTCCTCCTCCCCCTCCTCCTCTCTTCTTCTTTACTAAACTTTCCTCACTTCCTTCCTATCTTCTTCTTCTTCTTCCTCCTCCCCGTTCTTCTCCTCTCTTCCTCTTCCACTTATCCTGTTCTCCCCTTCTTCCTTCCTCCTCTTCCTCTTCCTCCCCTTTCTCCTTCCCTTTCCTTCACCTCTTTCCACCTCTCTCTCTTCTTCCTTTCTTTCTCCTCCTCTTCCTCCCTTCCTGTCATTCCCTTCTATACCATTCTTCCTGTCCCTCCTCCTCCTCCTCCTCCTGACCAGTAACACGTGGCCTCCTCCTCCTTGTGACCTTTGACCTCTCGGCTATAATTGTCGCTTCGCCCTCAGGTGGTCACGCCGAACTCAGGTAAACTTTCTTCCCACGCTCTTTTCCTCCTCCTCCTCCTCCTCCTCCTCCTCTTCTTCTTTCTTCTCTTTTGTATTGTTAATATTTCCTGCTGTTTATTTTTTTCTTGAGTAGCTTTTTCTTCTTCTTTTTCTTCTTCTTCTCTTCCTCCTCCTCCTCTTCCTGTTCTTCCTTCTCTTTTGTATTAAAAATGGAGTAGTTATCCTTTTTTTTCTTTTTTTCTTTCCTCTTCCTTCCTCTTCTTCTTCTTCTTCTTCTTCTTCTTCTTCTTCTTCTTCTTCTCCTCCTCCTGTTCTTTCTCTTCTGTATTATTATTAATAGCGTAGTTTTCCTTTCTTTTCTTATTTTCTTTCCTCTTCTTCTTCTTCTTCTCCTCTTTCTCATTTTCTCATTTTTTTCTTCTTCCTAATAATTGTTTTCTTTCACTATTTTCTTCCTTTGTTTTGTTTTTTCTTCTTTTTTTTCTATTTTTTTCTTCTTTGAGTCAATCCCTTTTCATTTCCGGCGTCAGGTGATTCTATATATTTTTCTTTTTTTTCATTTTTTTTTTGTTTTTTCTAACTTCCTGTCATATCCTCCTCCATATCCTTCTCTCTCTCTCTCTCTCTCCTCCTCTTTCTTTTATAATTTTTCTTCCTTTTTTCTTCCTTTTTCTTCTTCCTTTCCATCTATCTTCTGCCTCCTTATCTTCTCCTTCATCTTCCTGGTCTTTTAATTTTCTTTCTTCTTCTATTTCCTCCTCCTCCTCCTCCTCCTCCTCCTCCTCCTCCTCCTCCTCCTCCTTGCTTTCGAATGACAAATTGTTTTCATTAAGTAGAAAAACAAACAAACAAACAAAGAAAAATAAATAAATAAATAAATACATAATAAAAATAAATGAGTCGTTTATTATTATTATCATTATTATTATTATTATTATTATTATTTATGCTTTCTCAACCCTCCCTCTCTCTCTCCCTCCTTCCTTCCTTCCTTCACACACACACACACACACACGAGCGGGTCTTTCCATCCTCTTTAACGCGTGTTCCAAATCCACTGATCCAGGGGGGGTGGGGGGAGGAGGAGGCACGGCGCCCCCCTCCCTTCTGCACTCCCTGTGTGTGTGTGTGTGTGTGTGTGTGTGTGTGTGGGTGTGTCTCTCTCTCTAATTTGTTGCAGAAGGACAAATTGGAAAGGAAGGAAGGAAGGAAGGAAGGAAAGAAAGCAGGAAGGAAGGAAGGAAAGGAAAGGAAAGAAGAAAGGAAGGAAGGAAGGAAAGGAAAGAAGGAAGGAAGGAAGGAAGGAAAAAAAGGAGGAAGGAAAGAAAGAAGGAAGGAAGGAAGGAAGGAAGGAAGAAAAGAAAAAAATGGAAAAAAAATGAAAAGAAGAAGAATTAAAGAAAGGAAAGAAGACAAGCCCTAAGAACAGGAGGAGGAGGAGGAGGAGGAGGAGAAGGAGGAAGAACGAGGAGGAGTAGGAGGAGGAAGGTGAAGAGGGAGGAGGAAAGAAGGACGAAGAAGAGGAAAAGGAAAAGAGATAGACGACGAAGAAGAAGAGGGAAGAAGAGGAGGAGGAGGAAGAAGAAGAGGAAGAAGAAGAAGAAGGAGGAGGAAGAGGAGGAAGAAAGGAGAGGAGGGACAAAGGCTACCACTACCACCACCACCACCACCACCACCACCACCACTGCTAACCAAATTTCAGGTCCGCGGGTCACTCAATCATTCAGGTCTCGCCCACCCTCTGTCTGACCTGACCTCACGACCCGCATACGAAGAGAGGTCAGCCTGTGTTTGGCCCACGCTTGACCCCCCAAAATTGAGTCGCATTTACAGCATTTCTACAGCATTATACAATCCCTCTTCAGCATTACAGCATTTATATAGCATTGTGGCATTTTCTTTCTTTCTTTCTTTTCTTTCTTTCTCTCTTTCTTTCTTTCC
>NC_066538.1:1054925-1069925 GCF_024679095.1 Eriocheir sinensis
GTGTATGTATGTATGTATGTATGTATGTATGTATGTATGTATGTATATATGTATGTGGTGAGTAATCTATCTATCTATCTATCTGTGTGTGTGTGTGTGTGTGTGTGTGTGTGTGTGTGTGTGTGTGTGTGTGTGTAGCAGAATTATATGTTGAGAGTGTATATGTGTGTGCGTGTGTGTATGTAAATCCGTGTACGTGTGTGTGTGTGTGTAGCATATATATGACCCGGAATCAATGTGTGTGTGTGTGTCTATATGTATGTGTGTGCGTGTGTGTGTGTGTGTGTGTGTGTGTGTGTGTGTGTGTGTGAGTGTAGCATATATGACCCGGAATCAATGTGTGTATGTCTATATGTATGTGTGTGCGTGTGTGTCCCTGAGCGCGTGTGTGCGTGTGCGTGTGTGTGTGAGGTGTTCGCCTTGATGGGAGCGGCGCCGGCTGACCCGCGCGTCCCAGCAGGAGGTCAAAAGGGCAGAGGGCAGGTAAAGGGGAAGGCGCCGATTAGAGGAGGTAGAGAGAGTGACCCAGGTGTGTGTGTGTGTGTGTGTGTGTGTGTGTGTGTGTGTGTGTGTGTGTGTGTGTGTGTGATTCCTTTTCCTTTCCTTTCCTTCCTTCTTCGTCTTTACCAGCATCACATATTCCTTTTCTCTCTTTTATTTTCCTTTCCTTTCCTTTTCATTCGTCATATTCCCCTTCCTTGTTTTATTTCTTTATTTTTCCTTTTTATTTCCCTTCCTTTACTTATCTTCCCTTTCCTTTCCTTTCCTACTCTTTGCTTTTCTTTCCTTCCCTTTCCTTTCCTTCTCATATCTTCCACCTTTTCAATTCCCTTTCCTTTCCTTCACTTCCCTACCCTTCCCTTTCCTTTCCTTTCCTTCCCTTATATTTCCCTTCACTGTATTTCCTTTCAAACAGTCTATTTCCTTTTCTTTTTCCTTCCTTTTCCATTCCTTCCCGTCCCTTCCCTTCCCTATCCATCTTAAATCTTCCACCTTTTCAATTCCCTTCTCTTCCCTTCCCTTCCTTCCCTGCCATTTCCCTTCACTGTATTTCCTTTCTCAGTCTATTTCCATTTCTTTTTCCTTCCTTTCTCATCACTTTCCTTTCCCTTCCCTGTCATTTCCCTTCACTGTATTTCCTTTCTCTGTCTATTTCCTCTTTTTTTTCCTTCTCTTTCATTTAATTTCCTTCCCTTCCCATTCCTTCCCTTCTTCACCTTCTTCCCCTCCCTCTCAACCCCTCCATATCCCAATACCCAACTATTAACAAGAACAAGACTACCAAGAACTCCACCATCATTATCTCATTACATTAGCATCTCATTATCTTGTTATTTACTTTTTTTAATACACCCCCACATGCACACACACACACACACACACACACACACACACACACACACACACACACGTATATATATAACATTCTCTCTTCCCTTCACCAGCGTGCACCATTAATATAATTTCCCGGACTCGTATTTTCCTCCTCGGCGCAAAGATAACCTCATTCCACCCATTAATTTCCAGCGGCGTGTCTGGAGGTTTCGGCAGCGGGGGTGCGGGACGGAATTCGCATGATTTCTCGGTCCGGGTTTTGCATTCTGGTGTTTTTCGGCCCAGTTTTTGTGTACCTTTGAAAATAATGTCTTTTTGGGTCACCGTCTGTTTCGTATTCTGGTACTTTTCGGCCCAAATTTTGTGTAGCTTTGAAAATAATGTCTTTGGGTCACCGTCTGTTTCGTATTCTGGTACTTTTCGGCCCAAATTTTGTGTAGCTTTGAAAATAATGTCTCTTTTGGTCACCGTCTGTTTCGTATTCTGGTATTTTTCGGCCCAATTTTGTGTAGCTTTGAAAATAATGTCTTTTTGGGTCACTGTCTGTTTCGTATTCTGGTATTTTTCGGTCCAAATTTTGTGTAGCTTTGAAAATAATGTCTTTGGGTCACCGTCTGTTTCGTATTCTGGTATTTTTCGGCCCAATTTTGTGTAGCTTTGAAAATAATGTCTTTGGGTCACCGTCTGTTTCGTATTCTGGTATTTCTCGGCCCAAATTTTGTGTATCTTTGAAAATAATGTCTTTGGGTCACTGTCTGTTTCGTATTCTGGTATTTTTCGGCCCAAATTTTGTGTAGCTTTGAAAATAATGTCTTTGGGTCACCGTCTGTTTCGTATTCTGGTATTTTTCGGCCCAGTTTTTGTGTAGCTTTGAAAATAATGTCTTTGGGTCACCGTCTGTTTCGTATTCTGGTATTTTTCGGCCCAAATTTTGTGTATCTTTGAAAATAATGTCTCTTTGGGTCACTGTCTGTTTCGTATTCTGGTATTTCTCGGCCCAAATTTTGTGTAGCTTTGAAAATAATGTCTTTGGGTCACCGTCTGTTTCGTATTCTGGTATTTTTCGGCCCAGTTTTTGTGTAGCTTTGAAAATAATGTCTCTGGGTCACCGTCTGTTTCAAATAATGTCTTTGGGTCACCGTCTGTTTAAAATTCTGGTATTTTCAATTTTGTGTAGCTTTGAAAATAATGTCTCTTTGGGTCACCGTCTGTTTCGTATTCTGGTATTTTTCGGCCCAGTTTTTGTGTAGCTTTGAAAATAATGTCTCTTTGGGTCACCGTCTGTTTGTATCACCGTTAAAACACTGAGATTATCAATATACGGCGGTGGCTGAGTGGTTAGCGTGCCGTCGTTGCGTCAGGGATAGATAGATAGATAGATAGAGAAATAAAGAAAAAAAATAGTTATAAGGAGAAAGAAAGCAGATGGATAATTAAGAAGACAAAAAAAAAAAGATAAAGAAGAAAATGAGAGAAAAAGAGAAAAAAACGGAGATTAAATGAGAGAGAGAGAGAGAGAGAGAGAGAGAGAGAGAGAGAGAGAGAGAGAGAGAGAGAGAGAGAGAGAGAGCGGGGCCATCCAATCAGCTGAGTTATTTCTCTTGCCTGTTGTTCTTTCATACACACTCGCGCAACACAATTTATTACAAACCTTTGCACTAACCTTGTCATCACGGGGATTTTTGGGGGGTGTTTTTTGTTTCATAGCTTTTTGGGGCTTGTTTAATAGCTGCCTTGCCCTTCCCTCCCATCCCTTTCCCTTCCCTACCCTTTCCTTCCCTTCTCTACAATTCCCTCACTTTCCTTCCCTTCCTTGCCCTTCCCATCCCTTTCCCTTCCCTACCCTTTCCTTCCCTTCTCTACAATTCCCTCACTTTCCTTCCCTTCCTTGCCCTTCCCATCTCTACCCTTCCCCTTCCCATCCCTTTCCCTTCCCTACCATATCCTTCCCTTCTCTACAATTCCCTCACTTTCCTTCCCTTCCTTGCCCTTCCCATCTCTACCCTTCCCATGCCTTCCCCTTCCCTACCCTTTCCTTCCCTTCTCTACAATTCCCTCACTTTCCTTCCTTTCCTTCCCTTCCTTGCCCTTCCCATCTCTACCCTTCCCATCCCTTCCCCTTCCCATCCCTTTCCCTTCCCTACCCTTTCCTTCCCTTCTCTACAATTCCCTTCCTTTCCTTGCCCTTCCCATCTCTACCCTTCCCATCCCTTCTCTACAATCTCTAACTTTCCTTTGCCTTCCCTTCCCTCAATTCCTATCCTTTCCGAAAATAATAACAACAACGAAGAAATGAAAAGAAAAATACCGACAAGAAAAACTGAGTGGTAGGAAAAGCGACGAAAATGAAAAAAAGGAGGAAAGACAGGAAGGAAGAAAATTCGTGGAAAGAAAAAAAAAGTAGCAACAAAAAATGAAACAAAAAAGTAAAAAATAAAACAAGAAAAAAGATAACATGGTAAGAGAAAGTGAAAAAGAGGGAAAGTGAAGTGAGGAGGAGGAGGAGGAGGAGGAAAATGACATAAAGAAGAGAAAAAAAGAAAGAAAAAAGGTAAAGGAGAGAGAGAGAGAGAGAAGGGGACAGCACCAGACTTGAATTTTAAACGGTACACACACACGGTTGAGAGAGAGAGAGAGAGAGAGAGAGAGAGAGAGAGAGAGAGAGAGAGAGAGAGAGAGAGAGAGAGAGAGAGAACTATCAATACTGTTAGAACTTACGATGCTGGCTGGATAACTTATTGAGAGAGAGAGAGAGAGAGAGAGAGAGAGAGAGAGAGAGAGAGAGAGAGAGAGAGAGAGAGAGAGAACTATCAATACTGTTAGAACTTACGATGCTGGCTGGATAACTTATTGAGAGAGAGAGAGAGAGAGAGAGAGAGAGAGAGAGAGAGAGAGAGAGAGAGAGAGAGAGAGAGAGAGAGAGAGAGAGAGAGAGAGAGAATATTGTCTCACTTTCATTAGTCGATCCAGGTGATGGAAAACACACCTTGAATGAGAGAGAGAGAGAGAGAGAGAGAGAGAGAGAAAATTAATAACCAAAGGTGTCACGTGTCATTTTAGTCACCAATAAATTAAATATAAACAGTTTGCTCTCTCTCTCTCTCTCTCTCTCTCTCTCTCTCTCTCGTGAAACTAAAAAATTTTGTAAAATGTGAAATGAAAAAAAAAAAAAAAAGAAACATTCGCTGCAGGAACCTCGATAACCTTGAACGGAGGAGGAGGAGGCGGAGGAGGAGGAGGCGGAGGAGGAGGAAGAAGAAGAGGAGGAAGAGGATAGTATAGATGTGAGAGTAAAGGGAGTGACAAAAAAGAGGAGGAGGAGGAGGAGGAGGAGGAGGAGGTTATGGTGGATTTGGGGAAGAATTTAAGGTGGAAAACGAAAGCATTTGAAGGACGAAGAGGAGGAGGAGGAGGAGGACGAGGAGGAGGAGGAGGAGGTGGAGGTGGAGGTGGAGGAGGAGGAGGAGGAAGCGGAAGACGAGGATATGGTGAATTTGGGGAAGTATTTAAGGTGGAAAACGAAAGCATTAGGGAGACGAAGAGGAAGAGGAGGAGGTGGAGGTGGAGGAGGAGGAAGAGGAGCTTAAGCGAGGATCGGGAGGAGAAAATAATGAAGATCCACATTCTAGTTAAGTCCATTCTCTCTCTCTCTCTCTCTCTCTCTCTCTCTCTCTCTCTCTCTCTCTCTCTCTCTCTCTCTCTCTCTCTCGGATAAATAAAGATAAGGTATATGAAATTTGGGAGGAGAGGTGGAGGAGGAGGAGGAAGAGGAGGAGGAACGTACTGTCGGAGGAAGAGGAGGAGGAGGAGGAGGAACAGGTGGGCGTTTTGCGCGTGGGAGGAAAGGTGGAGTAAAAGTGGGCGGAGGGAGGGAGGAGGTGGAGGAGGTGGAAGAGGAGGAGGAGGAAGAAGAGGATAGGTGAAATACATTTGAGGATTAAGTGGAAGAGGGATGGAGGCCAGGAAGAAAGAAAGAAAGAAAGAAAGGAAGGAAGGAAGGAAGGAGAGAGAGAGAGAGAGAGAGAGAGAGAGAGAGAGAGAGAGAGAGAGAGAGAGAGAGAGAGAGAGAGAGAGAGAGAGAGAGAGAATGCTGTACAATTGGCTACCTGATATTATTGTAACCGATGGCAAGGGAACGGCCGAGGAAGGGAAAGCTTGTAACATGGGAGCTTGTGTTTCCTTAGCTATGTGAAGGAGATGAAGGGAGGGAGGAATGGAGATGAGCAAAGGGAGATGAAGGGAGGGAGGAAAGGAGATGAGCATAGGGAGATGAAGGGAGGGAGAGGAGGAAAGGGAGATGATGGGAGGTAGATAAATATAGATGGAGATTAAAGAAGGGAGATGAGAAGAGGGAGATGCTGAATGGAGATTGATGGATAGATGAAGGAGGGAGATGAGTGGAGGAGATGAGGTGTGCGGGAGATGTTATGCTGGGAGATGAGTGGTGGGAGATGAGTGCTGGGAGATGAGATGCTGGGAGATGAGACGCTGGGAGATTAGATGCTGGGAGATGAGATGCTGGGAGATGAGATGCTGAGAGATGAGTGCTGGGAGATGAGATGCTGGGAGATGAGTTAAGATGAAAAGTGTGTGGGAGATGAGGAAGGTGAGAGACGAGATGCAGGGAGATGAGTGGTGGGAGATGAGTGCTGGGAGATGAGGAAGGTGAGAGATGAGAGGAGGTGAGAGAACAGAACTCAGGTGTACAGATCACCTTTAAAATACCTGCTCTGTCTCTCTCTCTCTCTCTCTCTCTCTCTCTCTCTCTCTCTCTCTCTCTCTAACCCAGCCCCACACTCTCCTACGCAAGAGATACACACACACACACACACACACACACACACACACACACACATGTTCTAATGGGGTAATAGGATAGCTGACAGGCGTGTGTGTGTGTGTGTGTGTGTGTGTGTGTGTGTGTGTGTGTTCGCCCCATTACGTTAATAGTGGGTTTTTTTTATTAATATTTTTTGTGTGAGTTTCTGTCGTATTTCGTGTGCAAACTTTCGTGATCATTTTAATGGTGGTGATATGATAGTTTATGGTAGGTGGTGGTGGTGGTGGTGGTAGTAGTAGTAGTAGTAGTAGTAGTAGTAGTAGTAGAAGTAGTAGTAGTAGTAATATATTTTTCCTTCCTTCCTTCCTTTCATTCTCTTTTTTCTTTCTTTCTTCCTTCCATGATTTTCCTTTCTCATTTCCCTCCTTTCCTTCCATTCTTCCTCACCTCTCCTCTCTCCCTTCTTTCCTCCCTACCTTTCCCTCCATCCCCATCCTCTCTTTCTCCCTTCCCTCTCTTTCCCACTCCTTCCTTCCCGTCCCTTTTATCCCTTCTTCTTTTCTTTCTTTCATTTCTTCCTATCTACCTTACATCACTCCTTTTTTCTTCTTTCTCTCCTCCTCCTCCTCTTCCCCTCAAACACATCCTCCCTTCCTTCCTTTCTTCCTTTCTTCCCATTCCTTTTCTTCGCCTCCCATCTCATCTATCTTCCTTCCTTCCTTCCTTAATTCTTTTCTCTTTCCCTTCGTCTCACTCAGTCACTCCCTTCTTCCCTTCCTTAAATCTCTCTCCTCCCTTTCCACCATTCCTTTTACTTCAGTCCCTCCTATATCAACTCAACGAAGCTTCCCTATTCACCTACATCTATTCCCCTCCTCCCTTCCCTCCTATTCCTTTTCTTCATCTCTTCCCGTATAGGCTCAGCACCGCCTTACCTGTCACCATAACTCTCACTCACGCAATCTAACGCCGATTTCTGGGCCAATAATGAGCTTCGTTAAGGACCCGGAGAGGCGGAAGAGAAGGCAGGTGAGGCGAGGTGAGACGAGGAGGAGGAGATAGAGACAAGAGGTGAGATTGAGAGATAGAGATGCTGAAAGAGAAAGACAAGATGACGTGAGATGAAGAGATGAAGAGAGGCTGAGAGAGAGAGAGAGAGAGAGAGAGAGAGAGAGAGAGAGAGAGAGAGAGATGAAAGAGTATACTGATTGGAAACAAATCAAAAGCAATGAGAGAGAGAGAGAGAGAGAGAGAGAGAGAGAGAGAGAGAGAGAGAGAGAGTATAAACAAAAGACATAACTTCTGCTTCTAATCAACAAACTTAGAAAGAAAATAAGAAAAAAGAAAAAAAATGAGAGAGAGAGAGAGAGAGAGAGAGAGAGAGAGAGAGAGAGAGAGAGAGAGAGAGAGAGAGAGAGAGAGAGAGAACATATGCAAAAGCTATCAGGATTACTTTTACGAGAAAAAAAAAAACGAGAAAAAAAACGAAAAGAAAAAAACAATAAATGGAAGAAAGGAAGAAAAGATAAAAAGAAAAAGGAGGAAAAGAGAAAGGAAGAAAAAAGGAATGAACGAAAGAGAAAGGAAAGAAAGGAAGAAAAAAAACACTGAAAGGAAGTGGAGAAGAAATAAGAGGAGATACGATGGAAGGAGGAGGAGGAACACAAAGGAACACAAAGGAAGAACAAACAACAGCAGACCTGCTGGTCCTTACGAGGTTGTTTGTGACAAGCTACACTAACTATCTAATCAAAGGTGGAAGATGAAGGACAGCAAAGGCGAAGGCTCCTCCCCACCCCACCATCCCTCCAGCCAAAGCTGGCAGGAAAGGAAAAAGAACCATGCAGCATGGAAAAACTGCATGGAATTTATGTAGAAAAGAGGAAAGAAGAAAGAGGAAAGAAGAGGAGGAGGAGGAGGAGAAAAGATACGAGGAGAGGAGGAGAAATACGAGGAGAGGAGGGAGAAGAAGAAGAAGAGGAGGAGGAGGAGGATAGGAGGAGGAGGAGGAGGAGAAAAGATACAAGGAGAGGAGGAAGAAGAAGAAGAAGTTGGAGGACGAAGAGGAGGAGGAGAGGGAAATGAAAGAAGGAAGTAGACCGCAGGGAGGTATAGAGGAGGAAGGGAAGACAGGATCGAGAGGACCAAAGCGAGGAGGATCAGATCCCTTAAACTTCCCCTCGCCTGGCGCAGCGTGGGGTTGGATTCCCTTGAGCCGCACTGGAACCTTTATACAAAAACAAACAAATAAAAAATAAAAAATAAAGAAAATAAAAACACTTGTATATCAGAGCCAAGAAAATACACTTACTACTACTACTACTACTACAAATATTACTACTACTACTACTACTACTACTACTACCACCAACACTACTACCACTGCCACCAATACTACTACTACTACTACTACTACTATTGCTATGTGGGAAGAGGAAGAGCTATGGGAGAAGATAGAGGAAGAGGAGGAGGAGGAGGAGGAGGAAAAAGAGGAATAAAGATTGGAGAAAAAAAAAAGTAGGAAAGAGAAGGGGGAGGAGGAGGAGGAGGAAAAATAGAAGGAGGAAAAAGAAAAAAAGGAGGAGGAGAAGATGAGGAAGAAGAGGAGGAGGAAGAGGAAGAAAAAAATGATGAAAAGAAAAAGAAAAAGACAGAAAGTGTGTGTGTGTGTGTGTGTGTGTGTGTGTGTGTGTGTGTGCGCGCGTGTATAAGGCGCGCAATATATATGGAAATCACAACGCAGAAAAAAAAAATCTTGTCAAGGGTTTAACTCGAGGACGAACACACGAACACACGAACGCACTGAAAAACGACCCAAGGCAAAAAAATAATAAATAAATAAATAAACAAATAAATAAGAAATAAAAATAGTAATAAAATAGAGGAAAAAAATAGCAAATAGTCGATAGTAAATAGTTGATAAAATAGTTAATCGTGTGCCTCAAAAACCATTTACTGAACGTCGACTCGTGATGTTTAATAAAAAAAATATAAAAAAATTGGAAGATATGAAGCCCAGTAAAAAAAATTATATATATGATAGACAGACAGACGGATTATATATATTGCCTTCAAATTCGAGGAGGAGGAGGAGGAAGAGGAGGAAGAGGAAGTAAGAGAAAGGAGTAGGAGAAACAAGGAAGAGGAGAAATAAAGAATGAGAGAGGAGAAAAGATAAGAGAAGGAGGAGGAAGAGGAGGAGAAAAACGAGGAACAAGGAAGAAGAAGAGAAAGAGGAAGAGAAACGAAGAAACAGACAGAGGAGAAGAAAAGAGAGAGAGGAGGAGGAGGAGGAAGAGGAGGAGAAAAATGGGAAATAAGGAAGAAGTGAAAGAGGAAGAGGAAGAGAAATGGAAAAACAGAAAGAGGAGTAAGAGAGAAAGGAGGAGGAGGAGGAGGAAAGAAAGAGGAGGAGGAAGAAGAGGAGAAAAATGAGAAATAATGAAGGAAGAAGAAGAGAAAGAGGAAGAGGAAGAGAAATGAAGAAACAGAAAGAGGAGTTAAAGAGAAAGGAGGAGGAGGAGGAGGAGGAGGAGGAGGAGGAGAAGGAAGAGAACAAGAACGAGAGATGAAGAAGGAGGAGGAGGAGGAGGAGGAGGAAGAAAAAGAAAAAAGAGAGGAAGAGAAGGAAGAAGAAGAAGAGGAGGAGGAGGAGGAAGAGGAAGAGGAGGAGGAGGAGGAGGAGGAATAAAAAAAAAAACACAGGCCCATGACGTAAATATGACCCTGACCTGCTACTAATGTCACCCAATAGGAACACAGCAAACCAGTGACGTCATCGGCCAAGGTCTCAACACTCCCTATAGCCAATGGGGAGCGAGGATCTGCGTGACGTCATGACCTATTCCTCGACAGCCAATGGGAGAAGAGAATGGATGTGACGTCATTTCATCAGCCAATGGGAAGAGAGACTTTGATGTGACGTATTTTTCTAGCGATTTAGGAAGAGGAAAACTTGTGATGGGTAGAAATAGTGAAAAATTAATGAAAAAAAAGAATGTAAATAAATAAAAGAGGATTAGGACAAAGAAGAAAGAAGAAAAAGTAGTTAGCAAAATACAGGAGGAGGAAGAGGACGAAAAAAAGAGGAATTAAGAATCAAGAAGATAAAGAAGAGGAGGAGGAGGAGGAGGAGAAACAGAGAGGGGGGGAAAAAAGAGGAGGAAGAGGAGGAAAAGGACGAAAAAACAGAGAGGGGAGGAAAAAGAGGAGGAGGAGGAGAAATGAAGAAACAGAGATGGGATGAAAAAAAAGAGGAGGAGGAGGAAGAGGACGAAAAAAGGAGGAATTAAGAAGCAGGAGGAGGAGGAGAAATGAAAAAACAGAGAGGGGAGGAAAAAAAGGAAGAGGAGGAGGAGGAAGAACAAATTAGCAGAAGACAGGAGGAGGAAGAGTTATTATAGCATAGCACAACCCTTCCTCCTCCTCCTCCTCCTCCTCCTCTCTTATCAAACCTATCCAAACAAGATCCCCTACCCTTCCCTCCCTCCCAATCCTCTCTCCTCCCCTACCTCCTTCCCTCCCTTCCCTTCTCCTTTCCCTCTCGTTCTGTTCCCTTCCATCAAACCTTTCCCTCCCCCCCTCTTTTCTCTCTCCCTGCTTCCTTCCCTTCTTAATTTTCCTCCTTCCTCCTCTCCCTTCTACTTCCCCCTCTTCTCTTCCCTTCTCCTCTCTCCTTCCCTCCTCGTCCCTTTCATCGACAACACAAGCTCTCTCCCTCTCCCTCTCTCCCTCCCCTCCTTGAAAATCAGAGTGCAGTGACGTCATCCTCATCAGGTAGAAAGCAAGCCAATTAGCGAGTGAGGTGAACGCGGAACACCTGTGCCCTGGTGGTGGTGATGGTGGTGGTGGTGGTGGTGATAGGAGGAGGAGAAAACTGGAGGTACAGAGAGAGAGAGAGAGAGAGAGAGAGAGAGAGAGAGAGAGAGAGAGAGAGAGAGAGAGAGAGAGAGAGAGAGAGAGAGAGAGAGAGAGAGGTAAAAAAATAAAGGAAATAAGGAAAATAAAAGATAGGAAAGGAAAGTAAACGAAATTAATGAAGAGTTAGCGGTGGTGGTGGTGATGGAAGTGCTGGTGGTGGTGGTGCCAGTGACCTCTTGACCTCTGACCTGACGAGACCAAGCGAGTAGCGCGGACGAAAAAAAAAAAAACTGGCCGTGAATAATGAAAAAAAAAAAACTGACAAAAACGACAAAATTTAAAGAAAAAGAAAATGACTGAGAAAACAAAAAAGAAAAATGTAAAAAATAAAAGATAATTAAGAAAAAATGATAGACATAAAAAAGAATAAATGATAAAAATGAAAATAGAGGAAATAGAGGAAAACAAAACAGGGAAAAGAAAAAAAATACATGACAAAGGAGAGAAAAAAATGGAAAGGTACAAAAAAAAATAGATTGGTAAGCTCCAGAGAATAAGGGGAATAGGTTAAGTCTCTCTCTCTCTCTCTCTCTCTCTCTCTCTCTCTCTCTCTCTCTCTCTCTCTCTCTCTCTCTCTCTCTTTCAGGCTACACAACAGAACGTCAGTGCAATGATCTAATTCTCTCTCTCTCTCTCTCAGGAATTTCTGGCCTTCATTCCAGTTTCCATTCCGTTCAGGACACAAAGAGAGAGAGAGAGAGAGAGAGAGAGAGAGAGAGAGAGAGAGAGAGAGAGAGAGAGAGAGAGAGAGAGAGAGAGAGAGAGAGAGAGTAATAGGACAGCTTAATCATTAGGGAAATATTAATGAGAAAGATAATAGAGAAGGGGAACGAAAAATTAATATAGAGGAGGAGGAGGAGGAGGAGGAGAAAGAAGAGGAAGAAGAATACCTACCACTGAAGAGAATGAAGAATTTATATAAGACTTTAAAACATATAACATGAAGAAAAAAAATAGAGGAAAGAAATCCACGCTCTGAAAATCTACGGAAAATTAATCCACGTTTCACTAAGTCTGTAGTAGTAGTAGTAGTAGTAGTAGTAGTAGTAGTAGTAGTAGTAGTAGTAGTAGTAGTAGTAGTAAGAAAAAGACCAAGGAGAAGAAGAAGAAGAAAGAAGATGAAGTCGAAGAGGAAGAAAAAGAAAATTATGAAAAAGATGAAGTAGAAAAATAATTAGTAGAGAGAGAGAGAGAGAGAGAGAGAGAGAGAGAGAGAGAGAGAGAGGGGGGGGGATGGGGGGGAGGGAATCAGACGAGAGGAATGAGCTAATACATTACAATTACTCACCTTAATCTGCCTTGAGAGAGGAGGAGGAGGAGGAGGAGGAGGAGGGAGATGAGTAGTGAGACAAAATCCAGATGGCGTTTCCCCACACTTTACTTTTCCTCCTCCTCCTCCTCCTCCTCTTCCTCCTCCTCCTCTCATTATTATTATTATTTTTACGATACCTTGCTTTCTCAGGAGCTTAATAATACCATGATTTAAATGCACGCTATTACTCTCTCTCTCTCTCTCTCTCTCTCACACACACACACACACACACACACACATACAAGCGAACACTGTGTCAAAACATTTTATTTTATTTCATCGAATTTTTTTTTCCGGCTTACAAAAACAATTTAGTTTCGCCCCCAACAAACAGACTGTACCACCTCCTCCTCCTCCTCCTCCTCCTCCCTCTTCATTCTTCCTTCCTGTCATCTCTCCATCTTCTTTTTTTATCCTTCTTCCACTCTCTCTCTCTCTCTCTCAAACAAATACACATAATTACACAACCTCGTGCACACACACACACACACACACACACACACACACACAGATTTACATACATACATACATACATACATACATACATACACGCGCACGCACGCACGCACACGCGACTAACCGTAAAACCCACATCAAAATAATTAAGTTTATGAAGGTTAGTCACCACCACCACCATCACCACCACTACCACCATCACCACCACCACCACCACCACCAGCACCACCATTTCAATTACCCAACACCAACCCTATATCTATCTACTACCATTTATATAACGATCTACACCACCACTATCACCACCACCACCATCATCACCACCACCACTACCAACAACACCATCACCACCACCACCACCACCACCATTTCAATTACCCAACACCAACCCTATGTCTACCTACTACCATTTATATAACGATCTACACCACCACTTTCATCACCACCACCACCACTACTATAAACATTACCATCAACACCACTACCACCACCACCACCATTCATCACCAATTTTACCACCACCACCACCAATACTATAAATATTACCATCATCACCGCCACTACCATCACCACCACCACCATCATCATTACCATCACCACCACCATTTTCATCACCACCACCACCACCACCATCAGCGTGTAAAGACCAGTTCTCTCTTTAAAGATAAACTATCATGTGATTATAGAAAACTGGGGCAGCATGCTCTCTCTCTCTCTCTCTTATTTACTTCCACTGCAGGCCTATGATTTTATCCTGAGAGAGAGAGAGAGAGAGAGAGAGAGAGAGAGAGAGAGAGAGAGAGAGAGAGAGAGGAAGCAAAGTTTGATATATTTTCCAGCTACATCACCACCACCACCACCACCACCATCACCACCACCACCACCACCACCACCTTCACCACCACCACCACCTTTACCACTGACACCACCACCACCAGTTTCACCACCACCACCACCACCACCACCACCACCACCACCACCACCACCTTCACCACCACCACCACCGCCACCACCACCACACACCCACCTCACCACATACACCACCACCACATCAAGTTCGTGGGTTTTCTTTGACATGTTTCGTTTTTCCTTCCATTCCATTATTCCTCTTCTTCCTCCTCCTCCTTCCTTCTCTTCCTCCTCTTCTTCCTCCTCCTTCTCCTCTTTCATTTCATTTCGTAAGGATGGAGGAAAAGACGAAGGGAAAAACACCTCTCTCTCTCTCTCTCTCTCTCTCTCTCTCTCTCTCTCATACTTTAATACTTCTTTTTTCCACATTCCTTTTTTTTCTATTTATCAATATTTTTTAATGAGTGAAAAAGTCTACGGTTCCATTTTGTCACATTTAATTTACTACTACTACTACTACTACTACTACTACTACTACTACTACTACTGCTGCTGCTGCTACTACTACTATTACTACTATTACTACTACAGGTAATCAAACTGTAAATTAATTAAACAAGCAGGTGCCTCAGGACGTCTGGAAACAAGGGTAGTGGTGGTGGTGGTGGTGAAACAAGGTCTTGGAGGAGGAGAAATACGAGGAGGAGGAGAAGGAGGAGGAGGAGGAGGAGATGAGTAAAAGGTAGAGGAGGATCCGGTTTAGACGATGTAATAGTAGTAATGGTGGTGGTGGTGGCAGTATTAGTGGTAGTGAATGGTAGTGAGTTGTAGTACTGGTGGTGGTGGTGGTGAAGGTTGCAGTAGTAATGGTAGTGAATGGTAGTGAGTTGCTTTAGTGGTGGTGGTGGTGGTGGTGGTTATAGAGGTCATGTGATAGCTAGGTGGTGGTGGTGGTGGTGGAGGTAGCAGTAGTAGTGGTAGGGAATGGTAGTGAGTTGCTTTAGTAGTGGTGGTGGTTATAGAGGTCATGTGATAGCTAGGTGGTGGTGGTGGTGGTGGTGGTGGTGGTGGAGGTTATAGAGGTCATGTGATAGCTAAGTGGTGGTGGTGGTGGTGGTGGTGGTGCAGCGAGCCTCGGGCAGGTTAGGTGTGGGGGCGAGACGGCGGGAACTTCCCCTTCAATGTGCGCGGAGAGGCAGGCAGAACACCTCCTCCACCACCACCACCACCACCACAGTTAAACTCAACCCTACTACCTCTTCTAACATTCTTTACATCACCACCACCACCACCACCATCATCACCACCACCACCACCACCACAGTTAAACTCAACCCTACTACCTCTT
>NC_066538.1:1087425-1089925 GCF_024679095.1 Eriocheir sinensis
ACCATTTGCATCCCTTCCTCCTCTCTATCTCTCTCTCTCTCTCTCTCTCTCTCTCTCTCTCTCTCTCTCTCTCTCTCTCTCTCTCTCTCTCTCTCTCTCTCTCTCTCTCTCTCTCATTGTTTGATTATTTCTTTCTTTCTTTCTCTCTCTTTCTCTCTCTCTCTCTCTCTCTCTCTCTCTCTCTCCTTTCTATCTCTCTCTCTCTCTCTCTCTCTCTCTCTCTCTCTCTCTCTCTCTCTCTCTCTCTCTCTCTCTCTCTCTCTCTCTCTCTCTCTCTCTCTCTCTCTCTCTCTCTCTTCCGTTCTATACAATTCCTTCCCTTCCCTTCTCTTCCTCCTCCTCCCTTCCTCTTTTCCTTCTCCCTTTCCTGTGTTCTCATTCTTCTTCCTCTTCCTTCCTTCTCTTCCTTTCTTCCTATTCTTTCATCTCTTTCCTTCCTTCCCTTCCTTCCTTCTGTTCCCAACCTTTCCCTTCCCTTCTCTCCTATTTCCTTTCCTTCCCTTCCCTTCCCTTCCCTTAACTTCCATCCCTGTCCCTTCCCTTCCCTCCCCTTCCCTAACTTTCCTTCCCTTCCATTTCCTTCCTTTCCCTTAACTTCCATCCCCGTCCCTTCCCTTCCTTCCCTTCCCTTTCCTTACCTTCCCGTTCCTTCCCTCCCTTCCCTTCCTTCCCTTCCTTTCCCTTCCCTTCCTGACGGCCGCTAAATCCTACAATCTTATTTTTCCCATTTGTTTTCCTCTTTCCTTCCTTCCTTTCCTCTCTCATTCGCCTTTCCTTATTCTCTTCCTTGATCCTGCAATCTCGCAATCTACCTTCCTCCTCCTCCTCCTCCTCCTCCTCCTCCTCCTCCTCTTCTTCTTCCTCCTCCTCCTCTTCGTTTTCTTCGCCTTCTTCTTTATCCTGTTTCAATATATTTTTTTTCTTTTCTTCCTATTTCCAGGTTTCTGTTCTTCTTCTTCTTCTTCTTCTTCTTCTTCTTCTTCTTCTTCTTCTACATCCTCCTCCTCCTCCTCCTCCTCCTTTTTCTATCTTTTTAATGTTTTCTTGTATTTTTTTCCTTTTTCTTTCTCTACTTCCTTTTCAATTGCTGTTCCTCCTCTTCTCCTCCTCCTCCTCCTCCTCCAGCCTCTGTGTGTGTGTGTGTGTGTGTGTGTGTGTGTGTGTGTGTGTGTGTGTGTGTGTGTGTGTGTGTGTGTGTGTGTGTGTGTGTGTGTGTGTGTGTGTGTACATTTTTCAAGGTTGAAGTGCTAGGGAAAGGTATAAAGCAATGCGGCTCTCTCTCTCTCTCTCTCTCTCTCTCTCTCTCTCTCTCTCTCTCTCTCTCTCTCTCTCTCTCTCTCTCTCTCTCTCTCTCTCTCTCTCTCTCTCTCTCTCTTTATCCAATTACATTCAATATTTTCTTATTTTTTCTTTCATTTTAATCTTTGTAAGTGATTATCTCAATTAAATCTCTCTCTCTCTCTCTCTCTCTCTCTCTCTCTCTCTCTCTCTCTCTCTCTCTCTCTCTCTCTCTCTCTCTCTCTCTCTCTCTCTCTCTCTCTCTCTCTATTCGTGCTTTTGAACAAGTCACCTTTAATAAATGCTCTCTCTCTCTCTCTCTCTCTCTCTCTCTCTCTCTCTCTCTCTCTCTCTCTCTCTCTCTCTCTCTCTCTCTCTCTCTCTCTCTCTCTCTCTCTCTCTCACACACACACACACACACACACACACACTTTTTTCTTCTTCTCTCATTTTCTCTCACAGCTCTCTCCTCCTCTTCCTCTCTCCTCCTCCTCCTCCTCTATTCTTCTTTCCCTCCATCTCTTAAGCTTCTTTATTCTCTCTCTCTTCCTCCCATCATCCCTTTCTTTCTTCTTTCCTTCCTTTTTCTTCTTTTCTATTTTTCTTTCCTGGATTCATTTTTTCTTCTTTTTTCTTTTCCGCTTTCTACTTTTTTTTATTAATTTCTTTACTTTTTGTTTTTTTTATTTTCCTTCCCTGTCTCTCTTTCCCATTCTTCCTTCCTTCCTTCCTTTCCCTTCCCTTCCCTTCCCTTCTCTTCTCTTCTCTTCTCTTCCTTTCCCTTCCCTTCCCTTCCATTCCTTTCCCTAACTTTCCCTTCCTTTTCCTCCCTTCTCTTCCCTTCCCTTCCCTTCCATTCCATTCCTTTCCCTAACTTTCCCTTCACTTTCCTTCCTTTTCCTTCCCTTCCCTTCTCTACCTTCCCCTTCCCCTCCCCTCCCTTCCCTTCCCTTCCCTTCCCTTCTCTTCTCTTCCTTTCCCTTCCCTTCCCTTCCATTCCTTTCCCTTTACATTCCCTTCCATTCCCTTCCCTTCCCTTCCCTTCCCTTCCATTCCTTTCCCTAACTTTCCCTTCCCTTCCCTTCCTTGCTTTTCCTTCTCTACCTTCCCTTCCCTTCCCTTCCTTCCTTCTCTACCTTCCTTCCCCTCCTTCCCTTCCTTTCTCTTCCCTTCCCTTCCTTTCCCCTCCTTCCTTCCTTCCTTCCTTCTGAGAGATTTAATT